>NW_015641089.1:345564-374946 GCF_001515625.1 Sinocyclocheilus rhinocerous
CATGTTTTTCAGTTTTCACTTTTCTGGATTCTGGTTTTAATGATTTTATTAAACTTTTCATATGGCCCAATGAAATGTTTTTTTTATTTTTTTTTATAGAATTTTCAGAAATTCTGTTTTCTATACATACATAGACTCTCACTAAAATGGCATTTTGTTGATGAAAATAAAATTTTTGTTAATAATATGCAAAATGATGTCAAAATTTAACAGAGTTTTATCTATTAAACATATAAAGGATTAACGAACATATAATAAAATATAATGTCAAAACAATCCTGAATGAATGATTTTAATTCAAATTCGGCATCCTGTTTGTCGCCTCAACTGAAACTGTGAAGTGAAATTCCCAGCGTTCTTTTACCTCTCTGTGATTCCTGGTAGGATGAAAAACATCCAGAAATGGATGCCGAACACCAGGACGACCTGGAAAATCACTTTTCCCATCACTGTCTTGCGGAGGTACAGGGCGCGATCCACCACCATCGTGCCGAACTGGATGAGCACCATGACGAGGAACGGCCCGGGAACTTGGTCTTCTGACAGCGAGGATGTGATATCAGCACCACCCTGATGTTTCTGTGAGCCAGACAAAACACACATCAACACACAGCCATGGAAAGTCCATTTTCAGAGTCAGAAAGAGAAAAAGAAGAGAAAAAGCAGATCTGATCTGAATCCTTACTGGCATGCATCATGTGTTTGACACTCTTTATAATTCCAAATACTTTTCAAATTTACCCCAAATGCCCAGAAGCCAAAGACAATAATGATAAAATCAACGGTGTCTGCTAGAAACATCAAGACGTAAACATCCGTCACGGCGTTGTACTCCGGATGAATCAGGTTATAGAAGAACTGACGGATGGGCTGATAGAACTCAACCAATCTGAAGAGAGAAGATAAACAGAGACTGAAGAGACAGACTAATAAAATATATTAAACATAGGATAAAGAATGAAAGAATGCACATCAATCAGCCCAAACAGTCAGAAATGGCATTCATAACCCTTCTGTAATCTGTTCAGTGAGAGAAAAACGTGCATAGGATGGGACTTGAATTTATCCATTGTTTTTTTCCCAAATTCCACGTTTTCCATTTAAAATTTTCTGGATTCCATTTTAATACTTTAATTAAAGGGTTAGTTCACCCAAAAATTTTAATTAGTCCATAAATTACTCACCCTCAAGTCATCCTAGGTGTACAGGTGCAGCTCAATAAATTAGAATGTCGTGGAAAAGTTCATTTATTTCAGTAATTCGAAACAGCTTGAAAAATCAAAGACAATTTTTTATATACTCCGACTGGATTCGTCTGAAAGAAGAACGTCATATACAACTAGGATGACTTGAGGGTGAGTAATTTATGGGCTAATTTTCATTTTTGGGTGAACTAACCCTTTAAATTTAAATAAGTAAAAGGCATGTCTAATCAATTGAATTCATTCAATTTTAGCAATTTAATAATTTATTAAAATGATAACAACAATAGTGCCATAAGAAATATTTTTATTTAAAAATCTGTTTTTCTGGATTCTGTGTTTTATGATTTAATGCAAATTGTTCATCAAAGACGATGGTAATAAAACGTATGCATAAAACTTTAACAATTTAACCTTTTAAAATAGAATTCCTGTAATTTTTTTGGAAAACAGTGCTGCACAACAGAGATTTTCTCTTTAAAATTAAAACACAGACCAAAAAATTGTGTGAGAGTCCTTAAAAATAATGTTTAATATACTGCATTATTATTATTATTGTTATTATTAATTTGAAAAGTACATTCTACTGTACAATAGTAAGCCATTCTGGTCATAATTAAATAATAAAAGTTAAATCAAGCTTTTATTTTGACGGGTTGTCATGAAGACCTTTACGTTTTTGTGTGTACCTGACGAGTTTTCTCAAATGAAATATTGAAATGCATATATTGAGACGACAGACGAGTGTCATGCATGCTTCAGTATGTGTAGTAGATACACGCAGAACACGCAAACCTCATATTTTGCAGTTTAATAATCACAGGCACTAATCCATATTGCGATCTGATTAAGTTGTACAGTCTTACTTGTGATTTTTTTCATCTGAAATTCTAAAATTTTTATGACTGGATTCCATGATTCAGTCCGTGTTTTACACACTGTGAAAATCACAGGGCCCTAAAATTGGGCTCTGATATTATTGGTTAATATGATTTCTCCACCCACACAGCCCTCATTGCATCCACAGAAAGAAAAAAGTTGCCTCAGAGATGGAGAAATATTAAACCTATTTAATATAAATTCATTCTTTTGATATAATATTATAAATATGATCATTTTTAAACTAAATTTATTTTTTTTATATATAAACATGATATAATTTTTTTTAATCTTTCACAATAACATCTCTTTTCCCAAACACACTTACTTTTTGATCACATAAACCTTTGCTTTGATGAGCTGCTCTCGGATCTTCTCCATGATCATTTCTTTCCGGCTCTTCTGCGGAACTTCTGGCTCTATGGTGCTGTTTTCCCTGCGAATGCTGTTCCGTGTGCTTGTGCTGCCTGTGAAACAAACCAGCAACCAAACGTCACCATAGCAATGCTTAACCACAGACTAACCCGGCAAAATAGCCAAGAAAAAAAAAAACGGTTAATTTCACTAGTTGTCCACAATGATGATGCTAGATCAAGATGAAGCCAGTACTAGTAAAATCGATGCATGAGTTTATCTATGCATGCGAATCTGAGAAGAAAAGCAAAGGTCTGGGATGTTTGTGTTACGACTCCTCACCGCGTTTGGAGCATGCAGATGAGCGGCGGGACAGGTGAGATCCGCTAGTGCTCTGCCGCGGCAGGTGAGGCCGATGCTCAGGGTAACGTATTTGCATGTGCACCTGAGACGAGTCCACGGACATGCCAAGATTCACAGACTTGAGCGAGTATGCTGGAGAACTCTTCTTCTCTTCCTCGGGTGGAATTGCCACCGCCATCTTCCCCTCATCCACAGGCTCATCCTGACTAAGACACTCATCCTTATGGGACGCTTTAGGGTCGTCTTCATCCCAGAGTCCGTGACACTGAGCCCACGATAGAGAGAGAGACAGCAGGTGCATTAATGAAGGAGAACAAACTTGAAGGTATTGCTAGATTGTAAAAGGAAAACTGATTAATTTGAGACCCATTTATTGCCTGTTTAATCAAAGTTGCAAAGTAAATAAAAGGCACTTTCTGCAAACAGGATAAAAATTTATATACCATTACATTAAGCAATAAAAATAAATAACACACAAAATCAGGGCTTTAAACTAGATACGGCAGGGTTGCGAAATAATTGCAAACCTCTTATTAAATAAATCTAAAATGCTCATATAATATTTAACAAACAACACTTTCTGAAGGCTTGTTGGATTGCATTTTAAAAATCGCAAATCTTTACAAGCAGTGTTTATTATTTCATAAAATCATACAGAAGTAAAAACCTTCAGCATGACATTACACTTAGTAATATCACAAAAACTGTGCAAAATCTGAAACTTAGAAAGGAGAAATATATAAATGTTCCAATTGTAATGTTCTATTTTTTTATATAATATACAAATAATTTAATATATGTATTATAATATATATTATTTATTTTTTAATTATAAAATTTTTGTGTTTTTTGTCTTTTTTTAACAATAATGTACACTGATGAATCTTTCACAGTAAGGAACATTTAGTAACTGTAGAAGTAAATAAAGTCCTTTTAAATTCTTTTCCCCACACACGCTCATTTTTGAACAGGTAAACCTTTGCTTTTGCTTTTAAGAGTTAATTACTAAATATTCCTTATTGTCAAAGATGAGTCAGTGCAAAATTGTATGATTATAAAATGTATCATTTTCTCCTCTCCATGTCTCAGATTGGTCTCGATTCTGCAGATTTTACTAGGTATCCTGGTGAAAAGTGCAGTGTCATGCTGAAGCTTTTTACTTGTGTTTGATTTTCTGAAATAATCTGAAACCTGGAGAGGAGAGAAACCTCAGATGCTAGGAATTGATTTTAAAATACATTTTATGGTTTTCAAAGCTCTCAACAGTCTAGTGGCTTCGTTTAGATTTCTTAATGTCTGGTGAATTATGTTTCCAGCTGAATCTTGGCTCTAATCTTTCCTCTGAGCTGCTAATCGTCTCAAATCTATAGCAGAAAACAAGCAAAGCAGCCGTTATTTATTCTGAACAAGAATTTGGAACGCAACATCCATTAGTGTGCAAATCTTAAAGCTCAAACAAATATGCAAAATATAATATAATAATAAAATATACTTATTTAGGTTTTTAATTTCTATGTATTCTGCATTTATTTTTGCATATGCTAATTCACAGCTAACAGGGAACATTTACTCAAAAGTTATGAACAACGTTCATCAAGTAGCAGAGAGCATTTGTTCAAAGTTATCTGGTTTTTAATAATGTTCTCAAATGCACAAAAACATTATTTACATGATTTTTCAGAAATGTTGTAGTTGGACATTCGTCGAATGTATTTCAAATGTTACTACCTGTTTGTTTCGGAATGTTCAGAGAACATTCAAACATTCAAATGTAACGTTCCCAAAATGATCAAACAGCATGTTCCTTTAAATGTTGGCATAACTGAAAAAAACAAAAGCTTTTTAAAACATCTAAACAACTGGACGCTTTGAACATTCAGAGAACTTTTGGAAATAATGTTTTCATAACTTCATGGGAACATCAGCAAACTGTTCTTAAAACATATTTTCATTAGCTGGGCTCGACGCAAGAATATATATATATATTTTAAACAAAAAGCACAATTATACTTGAAAGTTGCTTTACTGACAAGCTTTATTAGTGCTGCTAGATTTATCACATCAAGCATCACTATTATGTGGCAAATGAGAGTACGAACCTTTAGTATGGATCGGTGGAAAAACAGCGCCAGCAGCTGAACCAGGTCATAGTGCACGTATCCTTCTTTCTTCTCTGTGCCGATGATGTTGGGCGGATGGTACGGCTTCCCCTTGCTGAATTCCAGGTTCTGGTTGAATGGGAAAAAGCTGAACTGGAAGAAGTATTTGACGACGATGGTGACCTGGAGGAAATAAAAACACATTTATGAATTATTTATACATACATTTAAAGGAATAGTTCACCCAAAATTAAAATCTGCTGTAAATGTCCTCACCCTCAAGCCATCCAAGATCTAAATGAGTTTGTTTCTTCATGGGAACAGATTTGGAGAAATGTAGCATTGCATCACTGTCTCAGCAATGGATGCTCTGCAGTGAATGGGTGCCGTCAGAATGAGAGTCCAAACAGCTGATAAAAACATCACAATAATCCACAAGTAATCCACACCACTCCAGTCCAGCAATTAATGTCTTGAAAAGCAAAAATGTCTCTCCTGATTCAGACAAGATGACTCCTTCACTGGAGAAAGCAATATTATAGATAGAGGTAAAATTGTCTTAATGATGGATTTGTTTCTTACAAACACGCAGCTTTTGGCTTCACAAGACATTAACTGATGGACTGGAGTGGTGTTGATTATTGTGATGTTTTTATCAGCTGTTTGGACTCTCATTCTGTCGGCACCCATTCACTGCAGAGCATCCATTCATTGGTGATGGAATGCTACATTTCTCCAAATCTGTTCTGATGAAGCAACAAGCTCATCTACATCACGGATTGCCTGATGGTGTATAACTTGGCCTGCACAGAATCTGTGCCTACAGAATTCATTTCTACAGCATTTACCAGTTCCGGATTTGTATGAATTTCTTCAATTTCTTAATTTCTTCCAATGAGATTTTGAAGAATGTTGGTAATAGGGCTGCAGTGTAATGAACGCATCAATATATAATTATTGCATCAATGAACGCGATATTGCATAGTTTGTCAGTGAACTACGGCTCTTTGTAGTAAATGCCGCTCCTGAGGGTCGCATCTGAACGTACGTGATTGAGATTTACTGCTAATCACTAGGGCTGGGTGATATATCGAAAATTAGCGATAATTTTGACGACAATGTAAAATGTGAAAATATCGTGAATATAGAATATTTCAAATTCAAGCATACTTTCCCAAAAGAACGCGCCGAACGTCCAAATAAGGAGACAATATGTTATTGCGGACTGCTCTACACGCCTCTACTACGCGAGCTTTCATGAATGCGGTTGCCAGATATCAAGAGTTCAAATCCCCGAATCAGAGCTTCGCTGTTACAAGGATACATTTTCTGCCCGGTGTTTTGCTTATTTTAAGCAATCTGGCAACCACGCGCACAAGCTCGCTTCTCATTGCGGAATCGCCGCAGCCGATGATCTGAAAACACCAACAAACAAGCTGGAGTTTAGCGATCTTAATGAAAGTGTCACTCAACCAGTCTGTGTTCTGTCATGAGATCTCGACTGTTTGCGATTGTGATCGCTGAATAAATGTACTTACTCAACCGCTGTTGTTTGAATAGAGAAACATAGGCTATTGCAATTTGGAATTACTATTAGGAATTTCACTATTATAATATTTTTAATTTGTTTTACCAGTTTTCATAATATAGAAAGAGAGAGTGCATAAGTCTTTGGTATTAATTTAAATATATATATATATATATAACCAAAAACAAACCCTGACCTCTGTGTACACGATGGCCGTCATCCAGAAACGCTTGCTGGGCCGAGGAACGGAGAGCATCGCCCACAGGAAGATGAGGATGGGCAGCACCAGCGTCGCCATGGACGCTGAGATCATGTGGTTGAGGATGATGACCAGGTAACAGACCATCTCAGAGTGCGCCACCAGCAGGTTATAAAGAGCATAACACAGCTGGAGCCCGAGCGGCTGCGATTTATAGAAACGCTCAGAGTTCTCCAGCTCCTCATCATAGAACATTCTGGATAACAGCGCAAAAACAATCACATTAAATGACCGTATGAAGCCAATCAGATACCAACAAATCACACTTCTATTGTGCACTAGTTTTGCTGGTGGGGAGAAATTGCATACTTTAGTATTACCAGTGTTGTTATTACTAACTGAAACTAAAACTATTAAAAACATTTTTTTAAATGAAATAAACCTGAAATAATATTTCATATTATTACAGATATAGAGTTAAAGTTATATATAAATTAAAAATGTAAAGTAAAATGAGTAACTGAAATAAAACAATCTAAATCTAAAAATAAATTAATAAAAATAAATATAAATAAATATATAACTTGGCTTGGCAAGTAAATGAAATACATTTAAGTTAAAATACTAAAATTACTAACTGAAATAAAAGTCGATCTAAAGCTTAAATAAAAACAAAAAATTACAAATATTTTGGCATTTTAAAAACAAAAAAAAAAATTTAATAGCACATAACAAAACTATTCACTGAGATCAAACTAAAACTTAAATATAAATTAAAACTATTTAGAAATATCTTTAAAAACAACAACTGAAACAAAAGCACATGATAAAATTGCCAACTGTAATAAAACTAAGCCTAAAGCACAAATAAAAATAAATGGCAACTATTTTAAAATATGTGACCCTGGACCACAAAACCAGTCATAAGGGTCAATTTTTCGAAAATGAGATTTATACATCATCTGAAAGCTGAATAGATAAGCTTTCCATTGATGTATGGTTTGTTATGATAGGACAATATTTGGCTGAGATACAACTATTTGAAAATCTGGAATTAAAAACAAAAACTAATAAAAAAAGATAAATGCACATAAAAAAAAACATTCCTGAGATAAAACTAAAACTAAAGCTTAAATAAAAATGTATTACAAGTATTTAGAAATATATATATATAAAAATAAAAAAAATTATAAAAATGACCAAAACACATAAAAAAATTATTTAAAATTTTACTAAAAAGAAAACTGAAAATTTAAAAATAAAAAGCAAATTCTATAAAGACTATAATAGTATATAAATAATAGTAAAACAACGGTATGTAGTAAGATATTATGTCAGTATTGGGACCCCTCTGAAGAAGCTGTAATGTAGTCAAGACTAACTCACTTGTTGAGCAGCAGTTCACTGGCGGTCAGATCGGTGGTCATGGAGGGCAGCAGAGGGTCGTCCAGATCGGATCTGCTGTCGGGCGTCATCAGCATCAGCCGTTTGTCACTGTCGTCCGAGCTCACAGACAGACGGTCGAAGCTCACGGCTTTGCTGTAGCTGGGCGGCACGTCAGCGTCTGAGGTGTTGGGGGCGTCTGTGTCCGGGGTGAAAAGCTGCCCGCTGATCACGTCCGTTTGCATGTTCTCCGGTCCTGATGATTCACCTTCGTCCCGTCGGATTGGCTGTTCACCATCCTCATCTTCAGAAATGCACTGCTCTTCCTCTCCATGCTCCTCACAATCCAGCTGAAGAACCTGAACATCTTCAACTGCTTCCTCTGGATCCACCAAATCCCATTGGAGTTCCTCTTCCACTTCTCCTGTCACTTCCTCCGCCGGCTCATCTGTCACTTCCTGTATCACTTCCTCTGCTAGCTCATCTGTCACTTCCTGTATTGCTTCTTCTGCCAGCTTATCTGTCACTTCCTGTATCGCTTCCTCTGCCAGCTCACCTGTCACTTCCTGTATTGCTTCCTCTGCCAGCTTATCTGTCACTTCCTGTATCCCTTCCTCTGCCAGCTTATCTGTCACTTCCTGTATCGCTTCCTCTGCCAGCTCACCTGTCACTTCCTGTATCGCTTCCTCTGCCAGCTCACCTGTAACTTCCTGTATCGCTTCCTCTGCCAGCTCACCTGTCACTTCCTGTATTGCTTCCTCTGCCAGCTCATCCGTCACTTCTTGTGTCACTTCCCCTGCCAGCTCATTCATCGCTTCCCGTTTCACTTCTTCCTCTTTCACTTCCTCATCATCTGCTCCTTCAGGTTTGTCCTCAACAGTCTCTGCAGTTTCCTTCTTTTTTGCCTCCACCTGTTCTCTCTCGTCCTCGACCTCGTCTAGAGTGTCGTTGGTTCCTTGCCGAGAGAAAAGTGTAACGGACTGAGTAACTTCACTGGAAACAAAACCACAAAAACAACACAAACAGGAAACAGTTGATGTATTATTATAACAATTTTACAAATACTATTGTTATTATAACGATATTACAATCACTGTAAACATATCAATGTATGTAAAACATAACATACATATATAAGAGTAACATCTTAAGACATTTTTACTTTGAATAACAATTATATATATATTTGTTTTTGTATATTTACTACTGAAATATCATCCTTTTTCAGGATTTTATTAATTTCTAGAGGATGATTGATGTCTGACACATCCAAAATGTCCAATATGTAGAACCAATGATTTTAGTTATGCTACAATAATAAAAACATATGCATTATATATGCTTTATTATTAAAATAATACATGTATTATTTTATATTAATAATAACACTATTATTATTACTATTGCTGTTGTTGTTACTATTAATCATGTTAAATGTTTTCTTTAGAGTTCCACTAGATGACATTTATAATACTAATAATGATATTAATAATATCAATATTAAATTGCATTAATTTTAATAATAAATTTCATTAGTTTCTGCATGAGCTCTCAACCAATGATTCACCGGAGTTCCACAAGGACCGCCTCCCTCATTTCCATGTTGCACTCGGAAAAGTAACAAGAAATAAATGAATAAATAAATCTGGAAATAAATAAATGTGGGAATAAATAAATATAATAAAATAAGCGCATAAATAAATACATTTAAGAATAAATAAATAAACACATTAATAAAACAAATTAAATAAATATTAAAAATAAATGAAAGAATAAGTAAATAAAAGTTAAAAAGAATAAAAATAAATGTTAAAAATAAATACAGAAAATAATACATAAAGGAAAAAAAGTAATAAAAATAAATTCAGGATTTTAATTAAATTTTATTGCAAATGAACGATATTTGTTTTTATCAAGTCATTTATTTATTTATTTATTTTCCATTATTACATTTATTTATTTATCTATCTATTTATTTATTTTTAATTTCTGCAGGTTTGGTCCTTCATATGATGGGAGTGTGGAGGGTGAGGATGAATGTGATGAAGATTTGATGATTATGAGTTCAGCACCTGGACATGACGCTGCTTCCACTGTCCGCAGAGGAGTTGGACATGTCCAAACCGTACATTTTGCGCAGTTTGGGATGAGTGCGTTCGCTGGTTTTGGGAATATTCTGAGGCATGTCGTCCAAGTCGTCCAAGGTGGACTGACGGGAAAACAGCATGGTGGCTTCGGTGTATGCACTGATGGATGGACAGATGGACAGATGACATGAGCGGGAGCATAATGCAATGAAAAAGATAACAAGAAAAATTTAGTACAAAAATAATGAAGTCTCCTGGTTCTCAGATGTTGCTCCTGAGAAAAAAACTTGAACTGTCATGAATGTCATGAAAATTATGTCAGAACGCAAAAAATCATTATTTTATTTTGATTCTTTTGAAATTTAGAAATATAATTTCTACATTTCTTGAGACTTTTTGTCAGATTCACCCTATAATAATACAAGTCAAAGATGAAGACCTGGACATGCTGTCTCTGGAAGCGAAGGAATCCAGACTGTGGCTGGCCCGTCTGCGGCGCTCTCTGTTTGAGCAGGAGTCCTCCTCACTGATCCGGTCCAGTCCAGATTCATGAGATCCGTTCAGTTTCATCTGCTTCTGGTAGTACACATGGATGCTCTCACGGGATGGCACGTTTCCCTGCAGGACAAACAAGGACCAGGATCAGTTCTAGACCAACATCAGCTAGATCGTCATAAACTTGTTCCACTTTGTGTTAATTAAACTTAAAAGTTGAAGTTACTTTATTTGACTTAATTATATATAGAACCTTTTTGACTTCTCTGGTCAGCATGCAGCGCTCGATGCGCAGAACGGTGGAGATGTCGATGTATTCTCTGCAGACGGAGTTCAGCCACTTGGTGATGCTCTCAACGGTGGTCAGAAACAGCACCCAGGTGAACTTGATGATGTTGAAGACTCTCTTGATAATATTGTCTACAGGAAGTGGAAAGGTTAGTTTGGTTTGTCTGAAGTTGATATGAACAGGAAATGAATGCGCTCCATGAACACACCTGGTCCGTCCGTTTTGTCTTCCTCTGAACTCTGACGGTCTTCTTCACCGATCTCTATCGCCACATGACCTACACACAAGAAGTTGCTTATCCATTAGACCAACAATTATAAAAACAGTTCTTCAATTAAATTTTCTATCGAAGCCTGTTTAGGCTTTTTATATCACAATTCTGACTTGCAATTGCGAGTTTATATCTGGCAAAAAATTTGCCAGATATAAATTCAGAATTCAGACATTTTTCTCACAATTCCAAGATTACATCTCACAATTCTGACTTCTTTTTTCAGAATTCTAAATTTCTATCTCACAATTGTTTTTTTTCCTGCCATGGAATAAAAAAAATTTTAAAAAAGGAACTTTTCACAATTCTGACTTTGTTTTCACAATTCTGAGTGTATCTCTCACAATTCAGACTTTTTTTTTTTTTTTTTTACACACAATTCTGCTTTTATATCTTGCAATTCTGTGTTTTTTATCTTGCAATTCTGAGAAATTCTTAGATATAAACTCAGATACAAAGTCTGATACAAAGTCGCAGTTATCTTTTTTTATTATTGGTGACAGAAACAAGCTTTCATAATTTTCAGATGTTAAAGGGGTCATATGATGCGATTACCAAATACACAAAATAATGTTCTTTTTAGCAACATCATATGACCCCTTTAAAGGCTGCCGTACCTTCTTGCTTGTCTTTTCTACGTCTGCGGCCGTATCGCTTCCAGAAATGACGCCTCCCTTTGCCTCTTTCTTTCAGGGCTGCTTTAGAGTCAGCAATCCAGGTGTGGTACACAAACTACAGAGCATCAATTTGAATTAATTTATTAATGCAATGTTTAAATATGGTGTTGCACGTGGACGTCAACACATAAACATGCTGCACATTCAGCCATTTCAGGAAGCCAGTTGAAATTTAACTCATGATTCAAATTTGCCCACAACATACATACATTGCATTTTTGTTTTAGACCATGAATTTGTATTTTAACCCCTGAGAAGGCTGAATTTGACTGAAACTGGATAAACAAGCACATCCACCACACAATACCCACACTGAATACAAACAACTGTTTTCCATACAAATTTTCCAAATCTTTGAGTTGTATATACATGTATATTGAGGTGTATTTATTCAGTTATTGGACTGAGTTGTTTGAATCCAGGTTACACAAGAAAATGGAAAGACAGTAAATGTTTTCTGCCCCACTAATATCAGAATGATTCACACTCAGTGTGAACGCTGAGTGTAAAATGGTTTGATGTTTTTTTTGTTGTGGTCATTTCTCAAATGCAGTGGAGCAAATCACATCATTTACAAGCAAATAAAAAAACCTTTAAAGTAAATAAACAGAAAAGACACAACGAAATGACTTAAAATAAAAGTACCGTCCCAAATAAACACCACATGAAACAATGAAAAACACTCCGAAATCATTTCCATTCCATGCATCCTTGAAGGAGTTATATTTTACCATTTCATATTTTTACAAATTACACAATTGGAACAACATGGAATGGAAATCTTACAATAAAACACCATCAACAAACACAAGAGATGGAAACACAGATGACACGTTCCCCGCGGTGGTACCTTGGCCGCCCTGATTAAATACTGCAGAACAGTTTTGGGCAGTTTAATGACAGATCTGGGTAAAGCCACGAGGGCCGAAGCAAACTTTCTGATTGCTTGCTGAGAGGAGAAAAACCAGGAGAAAGTCACAACATCAGTGTCCTGAAGCCCTTCAAACAGTTACAGCACTATACATGAACACATGAACAAAAACAGATGGATAAACCAACGCAACAGATGCTCTGGGAAACAACATTGTGAAATGTTGGAATTATTTTAAGAGAAGAAGATGCACAAATGATGGATGTTGGTATTTGATTGGTTTTTGACCAAAGTTGTAAATAACGATTATTAGAGTATGTTTTGCAAGAAAGTCTTTCTACTTCAAAATTTCACATTTAATTAAATATGTTACTGGCAACTTCTTTGTTTACTAACAATTTCTGAGTGAAACTTGTTTCTACACCATTTTTTTTTTTTTTTCAGTGTAGGAAAGAAAAATCACAAATGAAATCTCTTTAATATTTCAACGGTTCCTCCTAGACAGCAATGAGATTAAATGGAGATCAACAGGAGACTTTGGTCAGCTGAAGTCTCCAGCTTCTCAGATGTTTCTCCTGAGAAAAAGACCCCAGTAATCTCACATGTGTCTTCCTCTAGAGTTTCAGAAGAGATCTCAACAGTAGCTCAAATGTGCTCAGATTTGTGAAGATATAACGTCTGCTATCAAAAGTCAGAGATCTCAACATGAACTTTTCTCATCAAATGACCTGAGCTCATTCATTTTGTAGCTCTATGCTCTTACTGATGACAACTATTGACTCTATTTGTGTTTATTTTTACTTCTAATTTTAGGCAAAACATCTGTGACAATGTCCATTTTTCAATCAAGTTCTGTCCTACAGTTTTTCCCCACTGGATTTTCTTTTTGATTTATTTTTTCTGATGTAAAATGCTGTGTGCAAACACGGTTTCATCTTTACTACGTCAGGGCAACATCTGAGCAATAACAATTTCCTCTAGGAGAAACTTCTTAACTCTATATAAAACCTACAGTATCACATTTGATATGCAAATTTCTAAGTAATGTAAAATATTTGCTTAAAAAACCTCACACGTATTGGAGCCATAAAGCTCTTTTAGTGTAATTGTACAAACGATCACCTTCAGCTCGAGCTTCATGTGTCTTTTGCGGTCAAATCTTTACTGATTTTTATAAAGTAAACATAAGAATAACTTTGATATTGTTAGCGATTTTTCAAGATGAACACTTAACAATTTACTTGATTCTCCATAAAAGTCATGTTAAAACTTGAGTCTCAAATTGATCATCAGGCTTTTGAGGAACGTTTATTTGTTCATCTCTCAGTCATCATTGTATTGGTTTATATATTTTGAAAATACAGAGTTTTGATCAAAGCATTTAAATATCATCTTACTAAGACATATTGGGAGATATAGAATGACAACTGATATTTATATCATTTTAAGTAAGTAGTCTGTTATACTGTTATAAAGATCTCATTAATTTACAAGCACCAGAATTTCATACTTTTTGCTTTTTGTCCATATAAATATCAGCATCTGCACCAAATGACATATTTTTGATCCATATTCTCACTATATCATACAGTACAAGCCTGATGTATCAAAAACATACAAAACAGAAAACACATATGCAAACTTGTGAAGTTAGAAGTTTAAACAAGTTTGCCTCCAGAGAAGTTCAATCCGACCAGCAGCGGTTCACTCACCTGGAAGGCTGATCTCTTGGGCTGTTCTTCATCTTTCTTCTCCTCCTCTTCCTCCTCCTCTTCACTGTCAGTTTCAAACAGGTAATAATCACCACTTCTAACCACTGAGAGAGGAACGGAGGAGAGCGTTGAGCAAGAACAAGCACATCAAATCGGAACAAGAGAATAACACGTTTTTGATTATTCATATATGTGTCCCTGGAGCACAAAAGCAGTCTTAAGTCGCTGGGGTATATTTGTAGCAATAGTCAAAAATACATTGTATGGGCCAAAATTATAGATTTTTCTTTTATGCCAAAAATCATTAGGATATTAAGTAAAGATCATGTTCCATGAAGATATTTTGTAAATTTCCTTCCGTAAATATATCAAAACTTCATTTTTGATTAGTAATATGCATTGCTAAGAACTTCATTTGGACAACTCTAAAGGCGATTTTCTCAATATTTAGATATATTTGCACCCTCAGATTCCAGATTTTCAAATAATTGTATCTTTTGGACAACTTTAAAGGCGATTTTCTCAATATTTAGATTTTTTTGCACCCTCAGATTCCAGATTTTCAAATAGTTGTATCTCGGCCAAATATTGTCCGATCCTAACAAACCATACAGCAATGGAAAGCTTATTTATTCAACTTTCAGATGATGTATAAATCTCAATTTCGAAATATTGACACTTAAGACTGGTTTTGTGGTCCAGGGTCACATATATAACTAAAATGAAGGCTGAAAACATTTTGAAAGTTTTTGCACATCCCTACACAGCACCTGAGAAAATCCCAATGAATCTTGTGACCAAACTTACCTGAATCTCTAAATCAAAAAAAAAAAAACATACAGTTAAACTAAGTTCATAAGGCATAACAGATTTCTAAAGCAGTACCACAACAAACAAACAATAAAACTGTAGAAGATTAAATCGTGCATTTCCCATTTTATGCTTTTTTTATACCACAGTATTTCAATAAAACAGCAATTATCAAAAAACGAAAACAACAAAATGAAAATAAAACTACACTCATTTTGTATCTCTAGTTGGGTTAGTTTGTTATCTGACAGCTCAGAAACACCTTTGTGTCTGCAGTTTCACAATCGCATGGCAAAACAGGATTTGGAGAAGGAAACTGCCTTGTGTCCTTGAACAGAAGAGCTGCAATGGAGGGGGAGGACAGGGAGGATGCTGGGAAAACATTTCAGCACTTATTTGAGAGCCTGAGATTTACAAAACCAAATTACGGCCCTAAAAATCTCCAAAAAAGATCACATTTTCTATAGTGATTAGTGTCTCTCATTAAAAAAAAAAACCTACAATGGTGATACCATGGTTTTCAGACATGGTACCACAGTAATACCATGGCTTTTTGGACAGGATCATGATAATAATACTATGGTATTCTTTGCAGTACATGTAAATACCATAGTAAATGAATATGGCAACCATATTCAATCATGTACCATGGTATTACCGTCTGATACAATCACTGTACCATGGTAACACCACAGTATGTTTGTGCATGGCAGGTTTTCCTTAATAGTCAGTGTTCTAATCACTATATAAAACAGATATTGATGTTTAAAGAAGGTTTACAGTGAAGTCAGATCTCATGTGCTTCAGTATCACGCTGATAACTGAGATCAGCTCATCAAAGAAGACAAAGTAAATACCATCTCACTCATTTCACACCGTAGAGTTTGACGGTATTTCTTTTGCTTTTTGATGCTTTTCTGTTGAGCACTTTCTTTTCTGATAAGGAGATAAAGAGAGGGATCATAAACATCTCGTTTATAAAGTTATTTCACCCAAAAATGAACATTTACTGACCTTCTTTTAACTCAAACGATTCTTCCCCCTGGAACACTATGAAAGTAGATTTGGCAAAGTTTTCCAGCTCACTGAAGAATTATTTTGCCTTGTAATCTGCGTATTATTCTGTTTATTCCGCTGTTCAAATGATCAGGGTCGGTAAGATGTTTTTAAAGTTTGTGAAAGAAGTCTCTCTTGCTTACTGAGGCTTCATTTATTTGAATAAAAATATAGTAAAAACGGTATAAAATTGTGGAATATTATTACAATTTAAAAGAACTGTTTTCTATTTGAATATAATTTAAAATATAATTTATTCCTGTCATGTCAAAGCTGAATTTTCAGAATGTTGAAAATAGTCGTGCTGCTTCATATTTTTGCGGAAACCATGATACTTTTTTTTTTTTTTTTTCAGGATTCTTTGATGAATAGAAAGTTCAAAGTAGCAGCATTTATTTGAAATAGAAATCATTTGTAACATTATAAATGTCTTTGCTGTCACTTTTGATCAATTTAATGCATCCTTTCTGAATAAAAGTATTAATTTTGTAAAAAAAAAAAACATAAAACATTGACTTTCATTGCACAAAAAAGAGCACCGTGAACATTCTGCTAAATAACTCCTTAAAACATTCCATTGAAGAAAAAAAAACAAACAAACAGCATTTTCATTTATGGATGAATTACTCTTATAAAACCAAAGCAGCTCACATTGATTCTTATATTATATTATTATATGGTATAAATCTCTCTCTCTTTTCTACGACAGTGTTTCTAGAGGACTTTAATAAAGCAGAGTGATTCTCTACTGTACGTCTCCGTTCACCTGCTCATACACTCTTAAAAATGCTGGGTTGTTTCAACCCAACTTTGGGTCAAATATGGACTAACCCAGCTGTTGGGTTAAAATTTTAAATTAAATTTTTAACCCAAAAGTTGGGTTTGTCCATATTTGACCCAAAGTTGGGTTGAAACAACCCAGCATTTTTAAGAGTGTATGAGCAGGTGAACGGAGACGTACAGTAGAGAATCACTCTGCTTTATTAAAGTCCTCTAGAAACACTGTCGTAGAAAAGAGAGAGAGATTTATACCATATAATAATATAATATAAGAATCAATGTGAGCTGCTTTGGTTTTATAAGAGTAAAAAAGTGTTAGTAAAAAAAAACTACACTACACTATTTCACATAACTCATGAAATCAAGAAACACTAAAGACAAACACAAAGATCACGGCACATGAATGAAAGGATGTTTCTCACTGTCTCTTCAGCTGCTCCATGGATCTCTTCTCCTCCTCCAGACGAGCTCTCACAGCCTTCACAATGCTGGCCTGAAACAGCTCTGCTCCTCTGACAGACAGACAGACAATACTCAACTATACTGGACTGGACTGACATTTAGGGTGCTTTCACACTTGGTTCGATTGCTTGGTCCGAACCCGAGTTCGATTGCTCCCCCCTCCCCCACGTCAGTCAAGCTCGTCAAGAAAGTGAGCGAAACACACACAAACACACATTTTTATCAAATAATACGTCATTAATAGCGGTTCACTTCCGTGTTTTGGTACGATTGCGTTCACATCAGCAGCGAATCGTACCGGAGTTCACATGAACCGTACCCCAGACCACCCTTTTTAAGCGGACTCGGGTACGGTTCGCGGGTGCGCACCCGAGTTCGGAAGACCGCGTTCACATCATCCAAACCTACCGAACTCTGATGTCAATCGAACCCGGGTGCGCACCAAAAGTGCTAGTGTGAAAGCACCCTTAGACTCACTCTACTACACTCTATAAATGACACATTTATGTTCTTAGCAGAAAAAAGCTTCCTTACATTTCAAATATAAGAACACTTGATTTTTAAGTATGGACTGTGGAATAAAAATATTAAAAAGTTTTTTGCAAGTTGCATTTTTTTTACTTCCAATTTCTGACTTTTTTCCTTTAGAATTCTGAGGTTACATCTCATAATTTCTACCTTTTTATTCTCTACGAATTTTGAGTTTACATCTCGCAATTTTGTCTTTTTTTTCTCGCAATTCTGACTTTTTTACCAAAGAATTCTGAGTTTACATCTCGCATTTCATACATTTTTCTAAGAATTGTTTACATCTCACAATTCATACTTCTCTTAGAACAGTTTATATCTCACAATTCTGATGTCTTTTTCTCACAATTGCGAGTTTATATCTTGTAATTCTGAATTTACATTCCACAATTATGACTTTATTTATCAGAATTCTGGGAGAACATCTGGCAATTCCAACCTTTTTCCTCACAATTGCAAGGTTTTAATCTCCCAATTCTGACATTTTTTCTCAGAATTATAAGGAAAAAAGTCTGAATTGTGAGATAAAAAGACACGGCAGAAATAAGTTTCCATAGAAATGTTCTTCAAACTGCACATATAAAATTATCCCTCAAACAAAAACTTAAAGGGGTCATCGGATGCCCATTTATCACAAGTTGATATGATTCTTTAGGGTCTTAATGAAAAGTCTGTAACATAGTTTGGTTAAAATTTCTCAATGGTAGTGTAAAAAACACCTTTTTTACCCTGTCAAAAACAGCTCTTTTCAGAGCAAGCCGTTTTGTAGCATTTTCCTTTAAATGTTAATGAGCTCTGCTAGACCGGACAGGGCATCACAATATGGTAGAAGCGTAACATTTCCGTCACACGCTTGAGGTATTCGGCCAATCACAACGCACTGGATAGCTGGCCAATCAGAGCACACCTCGCTTTTCAGACCGATGAGCTTTGTAAAAATCTACGTGTTTCAGAAAGGCGGGGCATAGAGGAATAGTGTGGTTGTGTACATACACTGCCAACACACATTTCAGTTCAAACAACTTGTAAAAGTGCATGTAGCATCGGATGACCCCTTTAAAAGTAAACATGAAAACCAATCTGTGTAAATGTATGTAAACATGTGGTACCGAGATGCGAGAATCTGTCCGGCGCGGATGTCTGCGATCACATGCAGGAAGTAGTAGCTCATGAAAACGCGTCTCTGCAGCAGGAGGAACGTGAAGCAGATGCTGTCCCAGATGATTCCGGCCTCGTCCTTCGGCACTTCACATCCTTTTACGGACACGCCTGAAGACACACGAAAAACATTTAAAGCCATCAGATATTTTTATATTGAAATATATTTGTAATAAATCGTTTGTGGACAGCACTTCGGTTCATCGCAATGCAGCACCTTTTTTTGTGAAAGACAGATGCTCTTGGTGTCTTTGAAAGCACACAAATAGGCTGCCTACTTTTTTTCAGCTCACAATATGTGTATATAACATAACAAAGATTAGAAACCAGAATGTTGGCGAAATGCAACCCTTCCTTACCTTCTAGAGCTTTGTATTCTTTTATGGTGCAGGAAAGACTGAGCAGCTGAACCAACCAGCAGCTATTCTTTACCAAATGCTTGATATAACCACACGCCAAAATCTGTGAAAAAATGAAGAAAAAAAAATGCATGTTATTTACTCATCTTTTAATTTATTGCTTCACTCATTTTCTCTGCTTATGCATTTATTAGCCCCTTCAAGAGATTAAAATAATTAATCATGATTAATCTTAATAGTTTTAATAGTTAACACAATAAATCCTAAATATTTAATTCACTGCAATTTGCCTCCAAATATGTTTCTTGCTTTCAAATTTTTAAAGAATTTGATTCCCATTTTAACAAAATAAAATAAAGACATTTCATTGATGTAATTTTGTTTATTAAATACTAAATAATATGTAACAAAGATTCTTCATTGAAGTCATGTTTTTATTTTATTCAACTTTAATAAAACACTACTTCATATGATAATTAAATTCTACTGTGCCTGTTGAGTATGTAAAATAATAAATCATGATTAGTCATGATTTTTGGTAGCTGACGTGATTAATATTTAAATATTTAAATTTGCCTCCAAATATGCTTATTGCTTTCAAAATGTAGCGCAGTCAACTTTAAAGCATGATTCATGTTTAAACAAAAGAAAATAATATATAATATGTAATAAAAATGTTTCACTGATGTCATTTTTTTTTATTCACCGATATTAAAACTTCATATGATAATTAGATGCTAAATGTAGTGTATATACTGTAAAAAAAAATTTTTTAAAAAAGAATAAAATATGCTGACTTTGGATGTTCTTATTTATCTACACAATAAATAAATAAATAAATAAATAAATAACTGAAAACTGTAAATATATGCATTTCTTTAAGGTATTGGACACTCACAGCAAACACGTTCTTCATTGTGATGACGAAAACATTGTAAGCTATGAGGAAATCCCAGTAACGGAGGATCTTTTTGATTGGCTTGAGCAAGAGATCGCCACCGAAGAGCAGGAAGTAAAAACACGCCACCAGGTAACCCATGCAGAAGATGCTGATCCGAGTTGTGCCCGTGATGAAGATGATGGTCAGGACGAACCAGAACAGGTAGCTAAACATGATCACCTTCAGCATGTCCAGGTACGACCTGAGAGAAGGAAATAACATTAACATGAGAGCAACCTTTAACTGACATCTGTCTAATTATCTCTCCAAACGGGATGCACTGACACTACATTTCTCAGCTGATGCTGATAGCCGGTTATTCAGAATAAACTATTTTTACTTAATTAAAAAGCTAGCAGAGGAGAAAGTATTTTAACAGTTACTAAAACATTATATTATATGATGATTATACGGCAAATGTAGAGCACATAAAATAAAGACTTTAAAGGGGTCATATGATGCTATTTCAAGATTTCCTTTCTCTTTGGAGTGTTACAAGCTGTTTGTGAATAGATAAGATCCCTAAAGTTGCAAAGACTAAAGTCTCAAACCCAAAGAGGGTTATATTTTTTTTATAAAAGTTACGATTCGTCCACGCCCTCCTAAAGCGCCACGTTTAAACACGCCCCCACATGTTTACATCACTATGTGGGAAGATTTGCATAACACCGCCCAAATGTTCACGCAAAGAAAGAAGGCGTAACTTTGATTCTCGCTGTAGTATTGTTGCCGCCGCCGCCATGTCTAGAGTCGCTTTGTGTTTCGTTATGAAAGCGAAACTACTTTGTTTGGTCTTCCAAAAGAGGACACAACTAGAAATCAGTGGTTAAAGGCAGAGTAAGTGATTTCTGGTAAACAATGTTGATATTTGAAATCACCAAAACAAACACACCCCTACCCCAAAAGGGTCTAAACCGCATAAACACGTTTCATTACACACAAATACACGTTCTTTTTTAGCAACGTCATATGACACCTTTAAATAAATATAAATATAAACATAAAAAATATAAATATAAAATAATGTATAATGTTTAAGTATTTATCGGCATTATGATTGAATATAAAACATCATTAATAAAATATTGTAATAAGTTAATTAGTTAAATAAAACTAGCAGAGAAGAAAACATTTTAACAGTGAAAAAATGACACACTTGATTTTTAAGTGCACAACAGAAGTATGCAAATGGGAATGCAGCCATCATTTATTTAAATGTTCTGCTTCATTTCCTATATAGTATCAGACATCCTGACAGGCATAATTATAATGACCGGATTGATACCCGGAGCGATTCCTTTACATGTATATGGATGCGCTGCTCATTTTCTTGCACGCTAAAAGCTCGCACATGCTTTGAAATGCACTTTACACCCGCCACTCCAAAGGTTAAAGTACATCCTCCTGGCTTCACGGCTGGACGCTGTGTTTAGCCACAGGCCTGTGCTAAGAGCTCTGATGAAAAGCTGAGATGTTGTGATATGGACCTGCATTGATGTACCACAACAAGCAGCAGCTTCCTACCCTAAAATCAATCACCTTGTTGAAAAAAGATCAGTCCGTACTTAAAAGCTACTTATTGGGTTAGAGCTCAGACAGAGAGAGAAAGAGAGCGTGTGATGGTGCCTTATGGATTTTTCCCTTCTTTCTGCAATATGATCCGTGGAAATTCTTGGAAAGAGAGGGAGAAAGAGGATCACGTACAGTAGAGTGACTGACATTCAAAGACCTGAATAAACTGCTCTTCAACCTCAGTCATCAGAAAATACAGAGACGTTCACACTGACGGCAGCAGGCAGCGACAAAGCAACCAGAAGAAGGGCTTTTTCAAAGAGACTGCTGATCTGAGATGACAGAGTTTGCTGATGTGACAATGTTTCATAAGACATATTTACATATTTACTTGTTTATTTAAAGTTAATTTTCTATGTTGCATTTGATTATTTCAAATAAAACAACATTGGAAAGTATGTATTTACTTTATTTATTTAACTTGATTTATTTATCCAAGTTGCATTTGATCAGTCTAATTGAAATATCTGAAATGTATTTATTTACTTACTTGATTTATTTATCCTTTATTTATTTTAAATTCTGTCTGAAGGAGAATTTTTTAATTAGTTAAGTTGCATTTGATTATTCCAATTAAAACAATATCTGAAAAAATTGTTATTTACTTATTTACATACTGTACTTACTGTACATATGTTCTTGATTTATTTGTCCTTTATTCTTTTTTCTGTCTGAAAGAGGAAATTTGCAAAGTTGCATCTGATTATTCGGTAAACAAAAGCTAGCCTAAAACACCTAAAAATTTAATAAAAATAATTATTATTATTGTTGTTGTTGCTGTTAATGAATTATTATATTATACAACTTTTATAATCTAATCTATTTTAATCTAACTGGCTTTGAATTGAGACTCGCTTCAAGATTCCCCACTGCTCCACTGAAACATTATTAATCAATTGTAGTTTTTCCACAAGTTTTAACCTGCTAAAAATCCACAGTTCTCTGATGACATATCAGTGTTCAAGCATGAAGCTGTAAGTTAAGCATGTGTTGTGTGTACCTGCAGTGAATGAAGTCCGGTACGGGGTTGTGAACGCTGAACGACGCCGCGTCCAGGTCTCGGCAGATCTCTACGTTATCTCCCGCCATCAGACGAACGGCCGCTTTGTTTTCATCTTCAAACACCTGCCTCTGCAGCGACGCACACAGCAGCAGCATGAAATCATCTACATCAGACAAACAGAGGAGCAGAGGAGAGAGGAAACCAATTTAAGTGACAACATAGAGGACAAAGGGGCTGATGGTATTTTTGCATGTCCACTGACCGCTGATGGCAGTCACTCACCGTCTGATAAATACAGAGCACAAATAAATGATTGGATGGCATCACACAATTCATAAAAAGACTATAAAAAATAAAATAAAATGCTTTAAATTTAATTAATAACTCTTATATCCTATATCCAATATCCTGTGTTGACTTCTACAGTGCAAGGTGTTTTCTGCATTATGGCTAAAATAAAATAGAACTAAAATAAAACAATGTAAAACACAACAAAATATTGTGATCATTTAAAGGGGTCATATGATGTTGCTAAAAAGAACATTATTTTGTGTATTTGGTGTAATGAAATGTGTTTATGCGGTTTAAAGTTCAAAAAACACATTATTTTCCACATACTGTACATTATTGTTTCTCCTCTATGCCCCGCCTTTCTGAAACGCGTCGATTTTTACAAAGCTCATCGGTCTGAAAAGCGAGGTGTGCTCTGATTGGCCAGCTATCCAGTGCGTTGTGATTGGCCGAATACCTCAAGCGTGTGACGGAAATATTACGCCTCTTACCATACTGTGATGCCTTGTCAGGCCGGAGCGTAACATAAAAACCATGTCTGCATTTGTGATCGGAGAAATGACAAACTACAAGCGCTACTCTACACTGCTCAAAACTCGCGTTTGAATCATCAGTGGCAAATCCTTTAAATATAAAAAACGTACTTACAGTCTGTGAGTCAGAACCAGATCTTCTTTATGCACCAAGAGCTTGTAACACTCCAAAGAGAAAGGAAAACTTGAAATCGCATCATGTGACGCCTTTAATAAACTAACTGAAAAAGACATTATTTATTACTTTTAGACATGACATGACATAAAATAAAATAACTCCTAAGATAATGTATTGATTGTGGCAGTTCAAATAATTTTCTGTATTATGGTTCAAAAATAAAATAGAACAAAAATAAAAAAATTTAAACCATAATAAATAAAATATTGTAATTATTTAATAAACTATCAAAAAACGACTTAATTTAATACTTTTAGACAGACATATGTACATTCGTATCTTGTATGTCAGAGACTGACACTGTGATTCCCTGCGGTCTGTTATTGTGGTATCATGGATTTCATATTTACCCGCTCTCTAAACGTCACGTTAAAAAATAGAAATGTGGTCGGTCAGTTTGCATGTGGGTCAGAAACACCTGGACCGAAATGGACCAGACCGTCAAAAGTCTGACCCTGCAAGTCTAAGAGGACTGATTAAGTTTGACCGCCGTTTCATGTTCACATCTCCTGCTGAGCAGAACAACCTCTAATGTTAAATGGCAACACATATAAGCAATGCTGAATATTTCTGAGGAAGAACTCACAGACGAGGAACAAGGAGTTGGGCTGAGTGTGGAAATCAGGAAGGAAAAGCCATTTAATGATGTCAGAATCCATCATGGATTCAGAAAACCTCCAGGGATAATCTAGAAAGACAAGCTTAGAGAAATAAACATTCTAGATCACTGGAAAAATGCAAAACTCATACAAACATACAGATGTTATGATATCCCAGAAGTAAATATTCTTGCATTTCAGTCGCTCCACAGACGTTTCAATCAGAATGTTCAAGTACTATTTTTCAAAGTCAGATGTGCTTCACATGATCTGTCACTGCACAATGATGTCACACATATCCAAGTCTTGTACATGTATTTGCATGCTCATATAGAAAAAACTATACTTTTTACTTTTACAATTTTATTTAGTCTAGCTGATCAACAATATGGTTCTGTAAGCAAGCATATAATTTAAACCAAAAAATCCATAAAAAATAGCATGTATAAACCCTTTAAGACTTTTTATGAACTCTGAGGTTATAAGATGTGTTTCTGTAGAAGTCAATATGACAAAAAGTGGCTTTAGAAGTCAATATTGTATGTTTTAATTGTATATCACTTGTCTTCAACCTACCATAAAGGTGCTGTATGTTTTCTGACTGTACTAAAGCATAAAATACCATAATATATTGGCAGATATTAAGGAAACATGCTACGTTCACATATGTTTCTCCAAAAATTCTGCCCACTGCCATTTTACCCAATAGTATTTTGAAACCCCGGGTTGCCAGTTGGCGGAAAACACAGCCATGGAAGCCAGCAAATGAACTGGGTCAGAGATTGCTAACTCTACCCGACCCAAAAAGCCTCAGCATCCAAATAAAAAGCTCTATGTCCAGAGGCATATTAAGAGGCGGATAAATTAACATTATCAGCTTACAGTGCAAGACTCATCATCTTCTGTTGTCACTCGTGCTTCGTTCCTGTTGCATGTTCTGGCAACCCGAGTGAGCGTCAGGTCTGAGGAGGAGGGAGCAGGAGAAAAGACTTTCTCCAATATTTTGAATTTGGACTGCAGTACCCATTTCAGCTGCTAGCTGTGGCCTAATAGAAGGTCGCAAGTTCGATTCTCAGTACCGGCAGGAAATATCGGTGGGGGATGAGTGAATGAACACCTTCAATCCACCTTCAATTCCCACGACTGAGGTGCCTTTGAGCAATTGCTACCCAAGCTCTGCAGCACAAATGGCTGGCCACTGCTCCGGGTGTGTGTCCACATGACACTTTCAACATTTTTGAGTACTTTTTACTCAAGTTTCAGCATCAATATCACTGAGAAAATGGGAATCTGTGATTAATAAGTAAGACATGTGAAAAGGCATAAAGTAACACACCTTTACAAGCAGCCGGTGGGATTCCAATGCAGATGAAATACTGGAAGGTGATCATGCAGGCCAGGAAGCAGCAGTATTTGGGCCAGATCTCAGCGATGGCTTTCCTCCGGCGTCTGTACATCACCACAGCCAGAGCCAAACCGTGCAGCATGGAGTAGAAATCCATCCGCTGACCCATCACATTGATCGCCAACAGGAAACACACCTGACGCCACACAGGAACAAGATAGAACAATTGAACAATAAAGAGATTGATAGAATGATAGAACGAACAAACGAACGAACGAACGAACGATCGATAGATAGATAGATAGATAGATAGATAGATAGTGAAAGTGAAAGTGACGTGACATGTGGCCAAGTACGGTGACCCATACTTGGAATTAGTGCTCTGCATTTATCCCATCCAAAGTGCACACACACAGCAGTGAACACACACACACACCGTGAACACACACCCGGAGCAGTGGGCAGCCATTTTTTTGCTGCCCGGGGAGCATTTGGGGGTTCGGTGCCCTGCTCAAGGGCACCTCAGTCATGGTATTGAAGGTGGGAGAGAGCGCTGTACATTCAACCCTAACCCTAACCTAACCCTAACGCAACCTTTGGGTTACGAGTCCGACTCTCTAACCATTAGGCCACGACTTCCCCGATAGATAGATAGATAGATAGAAATGAAATGCACCTCTAAACCAAACTTGTAGAAGAAGTAGTTGATGAAGTATTTGGCGCAGTTGATGATGCTGTTGTCAAGGTGTTGCCGGGTGATCTCATGAAAGATGGTCCGAGAGGGAGGGGGAGAGAGTTTGTTTCTCAGACGGAAAAACTCCTGATGTCTGTAAATGGTGACTTCAAACGCCAAGATGGCCAACATCAACAAGTTATTCTGAGAAAGAAAGAGAAGAGCGAGAAGATGAATGTAAATGAGCTCTGTACATCAGAAAGTCAATCACTTCATCAATGAAATGCTTCATTCAGAAAAGAAAGACTGTCCACCTCAAGAGGATACATTAAATAATACATGTGCTTTTGGATTTGTTTTATATTTACTGTATTTGCCAATTGTACCAACTTGTTACTAAAATATGGGATGATTAACTACAACTAAATCCCTGATTTGTGTGATTTTCTAGCAATAAACATTAAAGCTGCAGTCTGTCATTTTGCCTCTTTGTCGCCATCTCTGTTTGAGACATGTGTGGGCTGTCAGTCAACAAACCAGTGTGGATATTCACTGTACTTCAGAATTACAGATACTACAGTATGTCTTGGAAGTATGTCCAAAATAAGAAGTTTCACCGAAAAATGTCATCTGAACAAGTAACATGTCTGGCAGTTTTGTTCAGATCAACTGAAAAAAATTTACAATAAATTGTGCTACCAGTGGTGATTAATGATGCAAAGACGAATGACTCGAACCACTCAAATTGGAAAACATTATTACAAGCTTACCGTTGTGAATCGGGCTAAGGTAAGGAGATTTGAACACTGATCGGTTATGTACTTGCTCAATAACTGATTTTGTATAATTTTTAACCAAAAAAAAAAGTTACGGAATGCAGCTTTAAATTTATATAATCTTAGACTGTATTAAAAATTATAATAGGGCATAATAGGTAATAATAGGTATACTTGTAGGCATAATAATAATAGGTTGCACATTTAGCATAAAACATGAAGTTGGCACTCAGTAGATGCTAGTTTGGTGCCATACATTATTAAAAAAACTCATATTTCCCAGAAAATATCGATCATGTCTCCTCACCCTCAGGTTGGGCAGTACAGGTTCTTCAAACTTCTCCAGGCCGACCCAGTTTGCAGGATCCACGGGCTTCCGGTACAGTAGAGAATGATTCATGTCCATAATTTGCTCTTCTGTGTAGTTGGATGGCTACAGAGACCACAATCACATGATTAAACACAAGAACCAGCAAATCTGCTATTTCAAGAAATTTCAAGAAATCTGATGGGCTTGAAATGACAAGCGTTTTTCATTAAATGTAAACGAATCCCATCTGAATAACGACAAACTCATTTGACGAGTAAAGAAACCCACCATAGTACAAATACTTGAGTAGTTGCTGGGTTCGATGGTCTCTAGCTGATAAAACAACTTGCAGATGATGATGACACACGTCCACATGGTGCAAACGCTAGAAGCGAGAACTCGAAACTGCTTATACGGCAGCGCAAACGCCCATGAGATCAAAAACACATAGTTCAGGAGCGAGACCTGCAAGAGACACACGTGAGAAACAGAAACACCTTCAGATTACTGTACCCATAACCTCAAGTGTGAGCTTCTACCTCTTTCACAGACAGCAGGATGATGTAAGTGGACACGATCTTGATGATGTGCATCTCCAGCAGCCACCAGATGAAGAGCTTCAGCTTATGGAAGTACTCCAGGAACTTGAGGAAAAGGACCGTGAGCCGGTCCACCACCAAATGCCATTTATTCTTAAGGTCTGAAACAGAAGTGAGGAGAGATCTGACACCTGAAGCTTGATTTCTTTGGTTTACATGTTATGAACACAAGAGACACAATCTAAGACCAAAATACTAAACAGACTGTATCTGAGACAAAATACAGTAAAGTCACTAAGTACTTTAACGTTGAACAGACACATATAAATGCATTTAAAAAATGAAGAAAAATGTGAACTGCAGAACTATCCAATAGTTTCATGCTTCAGAGGATTTGAAATCAATTGAATGTAATGCAACCTTTACTGGATTAACAATGTTTTATATTGTATATTGTATATGCTTGGTGTAAAACACACACACACACACACAAAAAAACAAACAAACAAACAAACAAAAAAAAAATCATTTATATATATATATACTGTATATATACTGTATATGCACACACCTATAAGCCTCTAAGTAAGATTTTTTCTTTGAAATGAGGTTCAGTAATTTCACTTTTATGGCAATGAAAGGGTTATTAGTCCGGTATTGATTGTCTTAATTTAAATTTTTTTTTAAAGTGTCCAATGTTATTTTCATAGGAGCCTGAAATCATTAAGTAAATAAACATATAAATATATATGCATGGGTCAAAGACAAAAAAAGGGTTTAAGCATAAAAACAATAAGTGTAATACTGCTTTAAATTGTTGTTGTTTTTCCCCCCCCAAAAATGAAAAAGTTTTCTTTTTAATTTAATTGCAATTTTTTTTTACTGAGCAAAAAATAAATATCATACATTTTCCCCTGATTTACAGAAGAGACCCACTAAAATGTCATTCAGTGTAACAATCCTGTCAGGAATATTTACAACAAATATCAATTTATGACATATTAAAAGACTAATTACGTTCACCCCAAATACTAATTAGTTGTAATTTTACATTTTTTAAA
>NW_015641089.1:376536-387727 GCF_001515625.1 Sinocyclocheilus rhinocerous
CCCCAAATACTAATTAGTTGTAATTTTACATTTTTTAAATTTGCCACTATCCTAGGTTTTGCCCATTTGTCAGTAAGAATTTTTTTACTCATTTAAAACACAATAAAATGTAATATGCTCCCTTATTCTTTTATATATTGTAATATGCACACATCAGAATAAGCATGTTGTTTTAATTTTTACATAAATATTGTGGTACACTGAATGACAATGTAACATTATTTCAACCAAATTTTGACATTTTATCCTCCAAAAACTTATTTGAAACCTTAAAAGTGGACACTTTACTTACATTTAATGTGCTTTCTATGGACATAAAATCACTTTTGTAAATTTCTTTTGATGCGGACATCTTAATGTCTTTGACCCACATACATATTAGAACTACTGTATACAGAATAAAAAAAATAAGAAATGTGTAAAACTGATAAATAAATGTAAACTACACTAGACTACAGCAGGATAAAATCCATACAGGACCAGGTAAAACCATACATAAGTATAGAAAAGATATACTGTGCTGGAATGAATAAACGAAACTACCCAATACCAGACTTAGACTGGACTGCAGTACCTGAGCTCTGTTCTGAGAGCAGTTCAGGATCTGTGGCGGAGCTGAACTGCTGAATGTCCTCCTGACTGGACAGATGAGCTGAATGGATGGACAGAGACTCTTTCTTCTTCTCCTCGTCCACACAGTCCACAACCAGCACCTCGTTCATGGACTCTTTCTCATTCTCCTCCTTCAGCAGCGGCTCTGGAGACGTGCTCTTCATCGTCAGATCGGCCAGACTCCCGTCAGGATGAGCCAGTCTGCAGATCAGGAAGATTGCATTAGGAGAGAAAGCATAATTTACATTATATATGTGACATATGAGTGACTCTTCAAATAGAGGCGCTTTTGACTTCTTCAAAGCTTGAAAAACTTCTGTACACCATCTAAGTTAAAACATTTATCACATGTCCTGGAATAAAGATCTGATCTTATGACCAAAAAGTTGGATTTGCATGCTAATACAACACGTCTGCTGTACATTTGTTTTGAATTAATACAAGTAAATGCACTGTTTCTTCTTTAATTAAAAATGTTCAAATACTAACCAGTTTGGTAATGATACCAAATAAAGACTAAAAAGGATTAAAAAAATTAAAATGCATCTGCTCGTCAAACTATCACTCTGCTTTTCATTTCCATCATGAAAAAAAAACGTTATAAAAATGTAATAATAAAATGCTTGCTATGAGAGCAATAGCACAATATGCTAGAGATTATTTAAAAATAAATTATTTAAAAAAAAAAACATATTTATATGCTTTTAATTTAATAATCTAAAAATGTAAATACATTTCTGCTCCTCAAACTATCACTCTGCTTTTATTTTCCATTGTGAAAAAATGTTAGAAAAATGTAATAAAATACTTGGCATGTCAGTAATGACAGCACTATTAAAAAAAACTTAAAAAAAAAAAACTTTGTAATGAAAAAGCAAATTGTACCTATGAATACCAAGTAAATTATTTTATTGATTTAAAAAAAAAAATGCATTTAATTTAATTTGATTCAATTTAATTTTAAATTTTATTCAAGAAGTTCTTAAGAAAATGTGGGGGGGTTGTAAAGAAAATAAAGAAATTCTGGCAAATTCAACATTCTGACACTCATAACATTTTGAATAAATTAAAGAACCACAGTGAAACTAAAATTTTAGAAATTTTTTTCTTTAAAATCAGAGAAAAGTTCCTCTAAATGATGAATCACCCATATTTTCGCTGAACTTACATCACATGCTGCTCAGTTTGGGTTATAAAACGCAGTTCTTTAAATGTTAGTGCCTTGAATCAGGATTCCACAGGCAGGGTTTGGGTGGAAAACATGGGTGACGTGTGCATTAGATCCGTAAGGAACAAGCCGGATTGCATAATTATTGTAAAGAAGCAATGCATGTGTCTGCCATACGTGAATCATGTGACTGAAAAACCAAACCAAAACAAACAAATATTTCAGCAGTCAGACTTTAGTGGCAATGGCCTCTTCCGGATGGTCTCGCTGCTATGAAGGGTTTAAACGCTTGCATGATGAGGTTTCATGTCAAATACCACACTTACTTGCTCTGAGGAGAAGAGATTTTTTGCTTGATGCTGTTGAAGCAATTTACAGAATGGAAATACACGAAATCAAAGCAATGAAACGTTTCACACAACTGAACATTACTGTAAGATGAGACAGAGAAACAGGGACAGAGAGATTCTTTGAGGAGGAGAGGACGTGCATTTCAGAGACATGCTGAGGACATTCATTCCCTGTCAGAGTCTGAGAGCAGGACTATCGTCAGGATATACCGGCTCAAGTAGGACTTTCTGGGATGCATTTGAGCAGGCAGAGGTTTAAAGTCAACATGAAATCAAAACCGACCCTTTTTTAATTGATATTCCTGCTCTAACTGTATCATCACTGATGCTACACTAAAAAAATATTGTTTTTTCTCATTAAATATTGTTTTGCTCAGAAATGCGTCGCATGAACGTTAAAAAGGGCTGCAAATGAAGTTCATGTCGACACCGAAAGCGCCTGTTTTGCTAGAGTGTTTTTTGTAATTATGTTGATATATGACACTCATATGCTGGAATAATTTATTTCATGATGCATTCTCTTCTTCTGAGACTCTTGGCAGACGATGCATTCCTTCAATCTTATGATATCGTTAGTTCTTGGGTCGCAGGTTCTGAGTCATGTCAGTAATGACAGCACTATTAAAAAAAACTTAAAAAAAAAAAAACTTTGTAATGAAAAAGCAAACTGTACCTATGAATACCAAGTAAATTATTTTATTGATTTTTAAAAAAAAATGCATTTAATTTAATTTAATTTGATTCAATTTAATTTTAAATTTTATTCAAGAAGTTCTTAAGAAAATGTGGGGGGGTTGTAAAGAAAATAAAGAAATTCTGGCAAATTCAACATTCTGACACTCATAACATTTTGAATAAATTAAAGAACCACAGTGAAACTAGAATTAAAACTAGAAATTTTTTTCTTTAAAATCAGAGAAAAGTTCCTCTAAATGATGAATCACCCATATTTTCGCTGAACTTACATCACATGCTGCTCAGTTTGGGTTATAAAACGCAGTTCTTTAAATGTTAGTGCCTTGAATCAGGATTCCACAGGCAGGGTTTGGGTGGAAAACATGGATGACGTGTGCATTAGATCCGTAAGGAACAAGCCGGATTGCATAATTATTGTAAAGAAGCAATGCATGTGTCTGCCATACGTGAATCATGTGACTGAAAAACCAAACCAAAACAAACAAATATTTCAGCAGTCAGACTTTAGTGGCAATGGCCTCTTCCAGATGGTCTCGCTGCTATGAAGGGTTTAAACGCTTGCATGATGAGGTTTCATGTCAAATACCACACTTACTTGCTCTGAGGAGAAGAGATTTTTTGCTTGATGCTGTTGAAGCAATTTACAGAATGGAAATATGCGAAATCAAAGCAATGAAAAGTTTCACACAATTGAACATTACTGTAAGGTGAGACAGAGAAAGAGGGACAGAGAGGTTCTTTTGAGGAGGAGAGGACGTGCATTTCAGAGACATGCTGAGGACATTCATTCCCTGTCAGAGTCTGAGAGCAGGACTATCGTCAGGATATACCGGCTCAAGTAGGACTTTCTGGGATGCATTTGAGCAGGCAGAGGTTTAAAGTCAACATGAAATCAAAACCGACCCCAATTAGTTTTTTAATACGCATTTGTGGCCATAAATGTTATTCAAAAACAAACATACAAAAAAAAAAGTATAAAAATGATCAAAGTAAATAACGCAGACAACCTCTGAAATAACTTTTGGCCAGTGTTGTTACTGTTAAATAAAACTAAAACTTTATTTTTAGAAATAAAATAAAATAAATATTAGATGAAAGTTGAAAATAGATGAAAATTAAACTGAAAACTAATTCAAAATGTTAATATATGCTATAACAGTATAGAAATAATACTAAAATAACACTGTTATCGACTAATGTCACTGACCCTATGGGGGTTATTAGTTAAAATGAACAAACAGTCAAACATCTATTTAGTTAATATTTTAGGCTCTTGTTGAAGGTAAAGCAGCCTTTCTAAAATCTTACCAATAGTTAACGCAGCCTTTTAGTGCCTTTGAAATGTAATAAAGACACAGCCTTTCATTTCCCAATGAAAATGAATATTCAATGAGGGCAAAAAATTATTTTATCAACTTTTTATTTTATTCATCAGGACCTGATTTACATACACACATTGGTCACTCATTGAATATTTGTTTTGATTGGGGAAAAAAAAAACATCTGATTATGGAAATAAAACTTAATTTTGAATGCATTTTCATGTTGACTTTCTGTAACATTTAAAGCAAACGTTTAAGTTCTAGACAGGAAACCAAGTCAGTGGAAAAAGACGCATTGATTGACTTTATACATTTTTTGATCTATCCAGGATTCTAGCGGGCCGTTAAAAAAAGTGACATCATTAAGAGAGAAAAGAATGTACTGACAAACAGGAGTAAGTGAGAAGAAAGAGGGATTATGGGAAATCAGGGAAAAGGTGAACATTGGTTGTTTTTTCCATGGATGCCAGAGAAAGACAAGCAGTCACCCACCTATCCACGATCAGATAGATACGACCACTGACTTTAGTATAGCTGTGAGGTGAGGGACGGCAGGGGAAAGACGGGAGCACATGATTGGTTAAAATAAGAAATGGATTTGCATGATGATGATTGGCAGCACACTGCTGCAGATTCAACAGAGAGAAACCAATCATGAAAGAAGCTAGTGAGAAATGAAGCATTAAGATCAACAAACAAACAAACAAAACAAACCCCTTTATTACAAGTAAAAAATTGCTACTAATTTTCTGTTTACAATTCATAATTAAAGCAATGCAACACAAGAGATAATGATCAACAAACAATTATTATAAAATATTTGTATTAATGTTTAATAATAATAATTATTATTACTCAAAATAACAACAATAATAATAATAATAATTATTAAAATAATTATTTTTTATTATTATAATTATTTCACTAAGAAAATAGTTGATTTGAGATGTGGTTACAGTTATGCATTTGTGTGACTCGTTTAATCAGATTTCAGATATTATGACACATGACCTCACCTAAAATGACATCACACATCCACACTTCCCGGTAGCATCAGCTGTGACTAGCGGGAAAGCGTCTCTCACCTGTAAATGGTGCTCTGCTCTTTGCTGATGACGGCTTTGAGATCGGTGAGCTGCAGGAAGCGGTCGTGGAAGTAATGCAGGTGCAGGATGCAGACCAGCAGGAAGGACGTGGGGATGAAGATACGGGTGAACAACTCCGAGAGGCTGTACTTCTCCAGACCGATGTCCCCCAGTCTGAGAGAGCAACAGAGAATCATGACTTAAAACACTTTTATTTTGGTCAGAGTCGAAGGCAACACCAATATGCTTTGTGCCTCAAATATAAGGTTCTGTTAGGATGCTGACTCAACAAACAGCTCACTACGGTATGGTTTGTGATAAGTCCACCTGATCAAACATATTTAGGATGTTCAAAACTCACACTTTTTCTGACATGCCCGTCATACTGGACCAGGTATTGATGGCGTTCTCAAACTGACAGGTGTAGATTAGGATGAGCACAAGCATGGTGTAAACCACCACAGACATCCAGAAGTACTTCAGGATCCTGCGCCACCACTCATAATGCACCTGAGGAGAACAACACTGTCTGTCAAAGACCTTTAAAGGAAAAGTTCACACAAAAATTCAAGTTCTGTCATAATTTATATTTAATATTTCTCAATTTTATCATAATATTTTTGGTTATATATCTCATTATATCGTTTATCATTCATATATATATATATATATATATATATATATATATATATTTATCATTCATATATATATATATATATATATATCACACACATTAAATTTATACAATTATATGTAAAATTTACAATAAAATAGACATCTTTTTAATGCAAAAATACAATTAAATATCAATTACATTTATGTACATTCTATCTATAGAATTATAATAAAAACTAAATTAAATGTATATATATTACACATACAAAATTATATAAAATGTATAATAAAATAGGCTTAACTTTATGCAAAAAATACAATAAATTAGGGATGTGCGATATATATCTACGATAATATCACAATTCTTGTTTAAATTATATGTGATTTGACATGATCAAGTATACTGCAAAATCCAAACAAAAACACACCAGAGAGTGCACGCATAAACTAAGGGGGCAAATATGCCCCCGTATGACTTTTATATGTCTTTTATATTTATCATCTGATATAGTTAATATCACACGAAGAGTGGCGCTTTTCTCCAAATATCAGTATGATTGCAAATGTGATATTAATTTTATAAAACAGTCCAATAAACAAGTTAATATTAACTGGATTACATTTTAGACTCAAATTCCTTTTTTTTTTTTTGCTCTAATTCGTCAACAAAAATAGTTTCTCACAAAGCCACAGCAGAACTGTTTTGCATCTCGGAACGACTCACAACAATGTTTCGTTACTGAATCAATGAGCTGTTTGAACGAATCGGTTGAATGAATGACTCAATGACTCACTCAGGCAGTGATTTGCCGCCACCTACTGACGATTTTAGGTTTATATTTAAAGTTTATGTTCCCTTTTTTCCCCCGCAAAAATCATTTCAAATATCTGTATTCAACGTTTTGTTTCTAAAACATCAAAATATTATTAATGTATTTGTAACTGCAGGTTAAATGCATTCATGTCCTGCATTAAACAGTCTGTGTGAAAGCATCTAAATGCCATTTCAGATGCAGATTCTGTGCCACCTTCTGTGCCACCACAAATTTTGTTGATACTGATTTGATTGGTAACAGTGCTTTAGTGTCTTACTATTTGAATTTATTGATTAAATGTAAGAATTTGACACAAAAGATGATGCATACATTTAATTAGGTTAGAAAAATTGACCTTGTAAAGGTAAAAATGCCCATAAAAGGTAAAAATCAATTTAAACGTACTCCTGCAAACTAATCACCGCATAGAATATCAAAAGCTTTGGGAGTCAGCTGTCTACAGCAATCCTAAACTTGCCAAAATACCAGCGCAATAACGCTCAGCAAAATATCGTCTAATTATCGTTATAAAAAAATTCCAGAAAATAGCGAGATATCATTTTTTGTCATTATCGCACACCCCTACAATAAATTATACATATTTTGCATAAAATTGTATACTGTATATACAAGGTTTAGAAATACTTCTCATTGCAAGTTATTACAAGGGAAGATGTTTGGCATACCGAATGGTTCAATATTATATTGAGAATTGTCTCATCCCTATATATTTATACACACACACACACACACACACACACAGTTTATATTTAAAGTTTATGTTCCCTTTTTTCCCCCGCAAAAATCATTTCAAATATCTGTATTCAACGTTTTGTTTCTAAAACATCAAAATATTATTAATGTATTTGTAACTGCAGGTTAAATGCATTCATGTCCTGCATTAAACAGTCTGTGTGAAAGCATCTAAATGCCATTTCAGATGCAGATTCTGTGCCACCTTCTGTGCCACCACAAATTTTGTTGATACTGATTTGATTGGTAACAGTGCTTTAGTGTCTTACTATTTGAATTTATTGATTAAATGTAAGAATTTGACACAAAAGATGATGCATACATTTAATTAGGTTAGAAAAATTGACCTTGTAAAGGTAAAAATGCCCATAAAAGGTAAAAATCAATTTAAACGTACTCCTGCAAACTAATCATCGCATAGAATATCAAAAGCTTTGGGAGTCAGCTGTCTACAGCAGTCCTAAACTTGCCAAAATACCAGCGCAATAATGCTCAGCAAAATATCGTCTAATTATCGTTATAAAAAAAAATCCAGAAAATAGCGAGATATCATTTTTTGTCATTATCGCACACCCCTACAATAAATTATACATATTTTGCATAAAATTGTATACTGTATATACAAGGTTTAGAAATACTTCTCATTGCAAGTTATTACAAGGGAAGATGTTTGGCATACCGAATGGTTCAATATTATATTGAGAATTGTCTCATCCCTATATATTTATACACACACACACACACACACACACACAGACATTCATTTCTGGGCGAGCTACTGTATATGTATAAAATTAAGTTTATTTTATTAAAAATTTTATAAATATATATAGTTCCCAATTTTTTTTCTTTTCCATATATATTTTATTTTTTGTAGTGTGACCTGTACTTGTTTCCATAGGCATGTGGCCACAAGTCAAAATCCCAACAACCTGTCTGGCTTTATAAGGTTATATAGCAATGCAGCACCTGGTAAAGAGCCACGCAGGACAGAAACATCATCATGTAGACGATCTTGTACATGACAATCTTTCCTTCGAAGCTGACGAAGAAGAACATTCCTCCGCAGATATAGATCCAGTATTTCACCAGCAGAGCCATCACTAGTTTCCCAATCACAGGCATCAGGTCATTCTCGCCCCCCTCCTCTTCGTCTTTTTCTTCTTCTAAAACCCACATGGAAAGTTATTTTTTATGCATTAAGACAGTGACGATTACAGGATTTAATCTGTACGTTATACATAGGAAACCATTTGTTTTAGATTCTAATAAACAACCCACTTTTTCCCTGCTCATCTACTTTGACGTCACAAAGCGCTGCTTCCTCTTCCATCTTCTCTCGTCGTTCCATCAAAGTTTGTCTGAGCAGCAGCCAGAAACTCAGCTGACACAAAACCTACAGACACAATGCCAAAATCAGCAACTGTAGCAACTCACTTTTGTAACAGTTAGAATGGGTTGAAATGTATAAATAAATCACGGTATACTGACATTTTATATCAAAAGTGTGTTTATGAATTCATAACTGTCATGGGGTTGCATTATAGTTGTGTATTTTCCAGCTATTGCTGCAAATAAATAAATGATCTGTAGAATGCCTAATAATTTATCTGTAAAATACTACAAAGAAATTACATATTTATATAAAATATACACTACTTCATTCATGAGTTTGGGGTCAGTATGATTTTTAAAAGTTTTTGAAAGTCTCTTTTGCTCACTAAGATTGCCAATATTTGTTCAAAAATACAGTAAAAACAGAAAAATTTTGAAATATTATTACAATTTCAAATGACTATGTTCTATTTAAATATATATTAAAACGCAATTTATTTCTGTGATCAAAGCTGTATTTTCAGCATCATTACTCCAGTCTTCAGTGTCACATGATCCTTCAGAAATCATTCTAAGATGCTGATTTGCTGCTCAAGAAACATTTCTGATTATTATCAAACACTTGTGCTGCTTCATATTTTTGTGGAAACCGTGATACACTACCATTCATATAAATATTATATTTCTAAAAAATAAAAAATAAAAAGGAAAAAAGAAATGAATACTTTTAATCAGAAAAGCATTAAATTGATCAAAAGTGACAGTAAAGATGTGTATAAGATGTTACAAAAAAAAAAAAGTCTAGTTCAAACAAAGCAGGTTCATTGAATTTTATACAAACAAACGCAGTTCATTGAATTTTATATTTATCAGAGAATCCTAAAAAAAAAAAAAAAGAAAAATATATGACGGTTTTCACAAAAATATTAAGCAGTAAAACAACTAAAATGACCTTGCAATAATTGACAATAATATAAACCATTATTAATAAAAACTGATAAATAATAATTGATAACTGAGCACCAAATTTCTATTCAAATAGAAAATAGTTTTAAATTGTAAAAACATTCACCATATTACTGTTTTTACTGTATTTTTGATCAAATAAATTCAGCCTTGGTGAGCAGAGGAGACTGCTTTCAAAACATTAAAAAAATCTTAATTCCAAACTTTTGACAGGTAGTCTATACGTATATTTATTCATAATCAATAAAGAAAGAATCAATATACACCAGCTGCTAAAAATAAAACATGCATTATTTGTATTTTTTGTTTTTGCTAAAAAAAAAAAACTAATTAAATTTTATATACATATTACATACAAATATACATATTTTAAATATACATACAGCGGTACAGCAGCAACTCTACTTATAGTTGAGGCCTGATTAAAGTGAAAATATATAATCTCAAAAAAAATAATGCAATTCATTGTATAATTGTTACCTTGCTGCTCAGTTCACTGAAGGGCACCTCCATCTTCAGAAAGAAACCCGGCACTGGACTCAAGCGCTCAAAACACCAGATATACTGAAAGACCAGCAGGAGGTTCCCATAAGCCACCATGAACGGGGAGGTCAGCATGGCATATTTCCTTCGGTCTCGCACCATCCACAGAGTACAGGACCACAGCAGAAAGACGAATGTTGGCCAGCTAACGTACGTTATACTCCATGCCTTACAAATGGAGAAAGATTGATGAGATGTCATGGTTTGTATTTTTATGCTTTTTGTTGAATTATTTTCTACTCAAAATCATCTGTAGAACTTCAAAAGAATAGTTAAAGGGATAGTTCACCCAAAAATTAAAATGTGTTGTTAATTTACTCACCCTCAGTCCATCCAAGATGTACAGTAAGTGACTTTTATCTTCAGTAGAACAGTAAAGAACATTTTTAGCTGAAACCGTGGTCTTTGGTGATTCATAAAATGCAAGTCAGCGTCTGCCCGTCTTTGAGAATTAAAAAAAACAAAACATATCAAGTAACACAAAATTGGTACCTGTGACTCCTGACGATATACTGAGGTCTTACGAAGTGAAACGATTGGTCTGTGCAAGAAACGGAACATTACCGTATTGACCCGAATATAAGACGATGTTTCATTATGACCTCTAATCCACAGCCTCAGGCAAACGGAAATATGATTATTTTCCATTTTGGACATTTCGCTTCTGGTTAAAAAAACTGATTCACCAGTTCACGTAATGATGTAACGTATATTATTATTTCTAAAGCACCCAAAATTATGTGCAACATGGATGTTTTACATGTCTAAAACATATAAAGTTTGCATGAGGCTCTGAATTACAGGTAATAATGTTGTAAATAATAATCAGTTTCTTGCACAAACCGATAGTTTCACTTCATAAAAACTCAATATATCATCAGAAGCCACAGGTTTTTTTTTTTTTTTTTACTTCTATTTTATGAATCACCAA
>NW_015641089.1:387762-389510 GCF_001515625.1 Sinocyclocheilus rhinocerous
GAGGTGCTGTACCCGTCCTGAGTGGAAATGAGCTAAAGAGAGAGAGAAAGAAAGAAAGACAGCAGACGAGGCAAGGTGAATGTATTGATGAGCACAGGAGGGTCGATAACATTATGCTGTTCTCTAACATCAGCGCTGAGCAGAGCAAAGTACAGCGGCACTATTCACAGATAAGAGACCAGCACTCAGACCGACATGAGCTAAAAAACCTTTAATGCTGACGGGAGAGGATGGACGCTAAAGTTTAAGACAACATGGACGCTCTTGATGCTATTCTTAAGGCAAGACGCTACAGGTATAACCTGCACTAGTCAAATTTGTGAATTTGTGATATTTGGCTTTTCATTATGTGTTGTTTCAAACTAGTGGAAGAAAAACATATACACTCATAAATGTTTATTTTATTGCACTATCTATTTGCATTTGTAGATTTTAATTACAATAAATATCTTTAAAGGCTGTGAGTTTTTTTTCTCCACTTCAGCAGCACTTACATACACCAAACTTTTTTTATTAACAGTTTTAATCAATATTCTGAATGTTTTCACTGATGGGTTTGTTCATATATCATTCACGTTGATTTATATAACATTTTATTCCTGAAAACATGGTGAAAATTAATATCTAATCTATCCATCTATCTATCTATCTATCTATCTATCTATCTATCAAATTATTACAGTATAAATAGGAAAACGTCTGTAATCTCACATTTTTCCTTTTTTATTGAAATGTACGTCTCAGCTAATGTCTGCTTGGAACGCTAGCCTTCTACAAACGCAGAAGATCTACACTCAAAGCAAAAGATGCGCCGGCACCACCATCGAAGTTTAACCTCCCACCAAACAAATGCACGACCTGGGCTCAAACACGACGCGACCGTTATATGTAACAAAGTTTCTGTGCGTCCCACTGAATACAACAGGGGCAACAGATGGATCATTGGCCATCGTTCATCTCGATGGTGACCAAATCGAGCAAGTTCAACAATTTAAATACCTGGGAACAACCGTACAAGAGAGGAAAGTAGTGACTACAGCAGAAGTCCACACTTGAATTGGTCAAGCAGCCGCAGTCTTTGCTTCCCTCAAGTGGTGCCTTTTGAAGTGCTCCAACAATTCCACCAAAACCAAAGTCCACCTCTTTCGGACCTTAATCCTGCCAGTTCTCCTCTATGGATCAGAAACTTGGACGTTACTTAAATTAGATCTGGCCAAACTTGAGGTCTTTCAAATGCGGCACCTACTCCAGATTATTAGAGTTTCCCTTCGTGACCATCTTCGAAATGCGGATATTCGCTGTCGATGGGAATATCAGCCAACGATCAAGGAGCAGATTCAGAAACGGCGATTGCAATGGTTTGGTCACCAAAGCATTTTATAGGGCTGGGCGATATAGCTAAAAAATGTATCAATGATATAATGTTTCATATCGTTCGGTATCGATAATTATTGAAATTTTTTATAACCTTTTTTAAAACAAAGAGCAATAGAAAAAATGTTTAAATTTAACCACTGTATTTTTAAATTAACCCAATTTATTGAGACAAACAACAAATATTTTTTCTTTTAACAATCAAACACAATAAAAATTAAACAAATATCTAATGTTTTATATGCAGATTAAATAGGTCTTTATTGTATATGTCTAATTGTCTCCCGAGGCCACAGGAGGGCGCAATGAGCAAAATAATGCAGCACATTTAAATTGTCAACGCAAGGAAATAACTTTTATAAAAAAACGTGCAC
>NW_015641089.1:389522-398728 GCF_001515625.1 Sinocyclocheilus rhinocerous
AAAACATTAAAATGCAACAACGTCACTTACATCATTATCACCGCATCTCACGCGCCACTGATGACGCTCCCTGATGCACTTCTAACATTCAAATGCAAATGTTTATTTTAAATTCGACTAATATTCATTCTTTATTCACAATCTCCTCATCACAGGCAGCACAGCACTCATTTCAGCATGTGTTCGTGTTTGTGTGTACTGTCTGCGTCACTCATAGCACGTGCCTATATCGTGCGCTATGTTGAAAAATTTTTCTATCGTTATCGAAGGTGTACCGTCGATAAATATCGATACCGTTTTATCGCCCAGGCCTAGCATTTTACCATACAAGCAGGTTACCATACAAACTCCAAAATCGACCTGTCCAGTGGAAAGTCCAACGTACAGTGCCAAAGAAAATATGGATCAAACAGGTTGAAGAGGATTTGAGAAAACAACGTCTCAACCTCGATGAGGCCAGGTCCATGGCCATGAAACCCCATGGATGGAAACGTCTTGTACATGAAATCCGGCAACCATTAGCACCCACAGCAGCGTATGGTTTGAGGAAACGATCCAAACCAAGCGCCAGCTAGAGATCAAAGAAGAAGACAACAGGGGTGCTATTGATCTAGTGCGTCATTGTTGCCACTGTGGTCGCGCTTTGCTTTTGAAGGGTTGAAAAGATGGCACGAGATAAAGCGGTTTTTGATGTAACTTTTCAAACGTGAATATAAGATAAAATATATGCTGCATTCACGCCATGTCGTAATTACTGTAATTTCGAGATGACAACACGTGACGTTCTACTTGGAGCTGTTCACACCCTTGGACTCGGAAATATCGCACTATCAATAACTAAACACAGCGCCTAATGAATCTGAGGTGCTCAGGTGTTACAAGTTGTAGCTCTCAGAAAACTCCTAGTTCATAAGTTGTAATTCCGATTTCTATGAGGACGTGAATTTTTAAAAAAAAGTTGGTATCTCGTAATCACGGTAATTACGATATGGCGTGAACGCACCTTAAGTCATTTAATGAACTGGAACAGCCAACTGATAGCAGTTTTCTTCCTGCAGATTCCTATTGGCTGCTCTTGTCACATCCTAAACCCTTTACTGAATGTTTTTGAAATTTTTATGATTGTAAAAGACTGACTTGATATTGAATGAAAAAAAAATTGTATATGAACTGTTTTTGTCCTATATATAAAACAGTTATTAGAATGCATTTTCATTATTAAAATGAAAAACCTTCAATAGGTTGACTGACCCAGCACAATGTCAAAAAACAACCCAGCAAATGGGTTAATGTATAAACCCCAACAAGCTGGGTTAAAATAACCCAGCATGTGTTCTGTCCAATATTTACCCAGCGCTGGGTTGCCAAATAACCCAGAAATTGTTGCTTTTAACCCAGCATTTTTAAGAGTGTATACATTCTAAAAAATGCTGGGTTAAATACAACCCAACGCTGGGTAAAATATGGATAAACCCAGCGACTGGGTTGTTTTGACCCAGCGGTTGGGTTACTGCCCAGAACTGTTGGTTGAAAACAACCCAATCGCTGGGTTTGTCCATATTTTACCCAGCGCTGAGTTGTATTTAACCCAGCATTTTTAGAGTGTAAAGGGCTTTTGGATTTCTCTTTTTATCACTAAATAAATCAGAAAATACTGTCAACAGGCAGAAAAAAAATTCACCATGTTTTAGGAATAAAATGTTATATAAATCAGTGCAAATGATATATAAACAAACCCCTCAGAAAAAAACCTTCAAATTATGAGTGCTGCTGAAGTGGAGATAAAAACTTCACTTGAATATATGTATTAAAACTCAAATCTACAGACCCAAATAGATAAAGTGCAATAAAATAAACACTTAAAAGTTTATTTTGAATGTTTTTGTTCCACTAGTCTATGACCTCATTACATGCATTACTCTAAACTTTACTGGATTAAGATAAAGTTTAGCATTGTGAGACATTTTCTTAATTTAAGCTTTAAAAATGCTCTTTGTTCCCCCACATTTCTTTCCTCAGTTTTCTGATGCGCTTTCCACCAGAGCAGCCGCTTCCCGATCGACGTGTGAACGAAGCGGTTTCCAGCGGTCTCATTTTCCTCGTTAATCTCCTCTTTCTCACTCTCCTGCGGGAGAAAAATCAATAAACACAGAAACATATTCGGTGAGTAGTGTGAATGAAATTAAAACATGTATCGCGGAGCAGCTTACGAATGAAAACTCTGAAGATGATAAACACGCTTAATGGAGTCATGAGATGAAAACAACAACAATGAACTAATCATTTAATTGGATGAAGGCGTAACAGCGTTTATGATTCATCATCGATCTCTCTGCGAAGTCACGTCACCGGTTATTCTCATCACTTAGATTAACGCCAACAACAAAATCGTGAAATCATGCTGTGATCAAACCTAGAGGCATGTGAATCAATAAGCTCATACATGTGAGTTATTGACCGCTCTATAAAGCTGTGAAGCGCATGACAGCATGTGGACAGATGGGGAAAAGGTGACAGAGATCAAACCAACATTGAACATTGTTATGTGCCTATCATATACATCTTCATATCAGTGTTATTTTAGTATCATTCATATACTATTATATATCCATGATTTCTTTAATATTTTGAATTTTTTTTATTTTGTTTTCACTTTAATTTAAGTGTACGTTTTAGAAATTTTCTTGTGAGTTATTGTCCTTTTTATTCATTTTTAGTTTTTTAAAAGTCTACATAGTTTATAAATTTTTATTTTAAAAACGGTTTATTTAACAAACTGAAAAAACATTTTTCATATTTTATTTTATTTACATTTTATATAAAGTTAACATTTATTTTATTTAAAGTAACAAAAATCATTTTAGTTTTAGTTTAATAATAGTTGAAGTAAAGCATATTATACACACAGTTGACTAATATTAATTAAGGAATATTAACATTTATTTATTAAGAAATATTGCATTTTTCTTTATTTTAATCAAAATTGATCTTCATTTTTCTTTATTTTAATCAAAATTGATCTTGCTTTTTACTAAAAATGCTTTTTTTAGACTGAATGTTAATTGGTCAATAAATCATTATATATGTTTGTCCCTCTGTCCTCAATATTTTGTTTGCCTTTTGTAAAATCCCTAAATTAATTTCTTTGTATTAAAATGCATGAAAAATGCATTAAATTGAGACAAGCTTGACATCAATGATAAAAACACAGTGTTTTGTGTAAAATACAAAAAAAAAATACTTCCTTTCAAAGTAAATTTATTTTTAAACCATTTTTTCTCCACTGGATTTTCTTGTATCCATTCATCAAATTTAGTGAAGTTTATGCTTAAAAACAAGAAAAATCTTTTTGCCAATGGAATTAATTTAAAATATATTGTTTAATAGATATTTGGATATTTTTAACTGGAAAATCTCATTAAAATAATATTTTTTTGGCAGTGTGTACATTCAAATAATACATAAAATACAACATAAAATATTAGCACTTTTTCACTTCAAGTGGCATTAGGCTCACCATGATCATGGGATCTTGCAGCCACAGACGGATCAAGGTGGCCAGTGTGTAGTACAGGACCAAGAGCATGATGGGATTGACAAAATGGTGCCAGTTCAGGCCACTGTTGACAGCAAGCTTCCAGGTTGAGGAGCAGTCGGTTCGAACGATGGAGGAGATGCCAAACAAACTGTGGAGAAAGAAAGTAAACCAGGTCATTTTGCTTTAATTATATCATTTTTATTCTGCTCCCTACTGTTGCTGTGACTGGGACAGAAATGATCACATGACCATGGCCCATGTGACGGGAAGAACAGGAAGTGATGTAGAAAGCACTGGCTGTCAACACTGTCACTTAACAGTCATGCAGATCAAGGCGACTCTTTCATCAACTACAATTAGGCCACAGTCTTTTCCAACCAGATCACCATTAACACCACAACAGCAGCTATTTCTACTGTTCACGCCAAAACTGCTTTCACAAAGAAAAAACGAGAAAGACCAGCACAAAAGAGTGGGATTGTGGTACTGAATTTCTATTTACGAATCCAAGGGAAAGAAGTAAACAGGCTGATATACTGCAAAATAAATAAATCAGTATTTTTATCTAAGCGTTCTTAAATCAAGATTCATTTAGCATTAAATAAAAAAATGTTGATGCATTAAATAAAATTGAGAAAAAATCAAGATACATTTATTTGGGAGGCAAAATGACTTTGTTGTTGTATGTCTTGTTTTCTGGAAAAACAAGTGAGTTTTTGCTTAAAACAAGAAAAATGTCTGCCAATAGGATCAGAAAAATCAACATAATTTAAAGGAAAAACAAGATTATTTTTCTTTCCCCGTGCTTTTTCTTTCAGGAAACAAGTCTTAATATCTTGTTTAATTTCACTCTTGATTTAAGAATGTAGATATTTGTACTGGAAAACAAGACAACATACTGAGGAAGAGCATCACTTTTTGCAGTGTAAGTAAGTGTTAGTTTGAGTTTGATGAGTTTCTCTGACCATAATGCTCTTCTAACTTGAGTTTCAGTCGTCTTAATTAACCTTGAGATCACAACCGCAAACACAATGAAAGGCAAACCTTTCAACACTGAATTCATTTGAAATCACTCAAGAGTAACAAGTAAGGAACACTCCAGACTTACTTTCTTCTGTGAAAAGTCAGTAAATAATGATTGATTTGTGGGTGAATTACTCCGCTAACGTTCCTCATATTTATAAAACCATCTAGATTTTACATGATTAGTTTGTTTTCTATTGATCTGATTATTTCACATTAAAAAAAATGAAACAATTTTCACTCGGAAATTGCTAGGAAATTTCAGTTTACGACAGCAAGTGAACAATTAATTAAACATGACATTTTGAAATAGAAAGAATTAAATAGTTTTTTCTTGTAAAACAAACTCCAATAATCTCCAATGATTTTTCACAGTTGTAAATAAAACAGCATATTAAGCGCATTTACTGCCAAAAGAACAGGCTGCAATGAAGTTCAAACAAGGCTGCTCTACTAAACATAGACCTAATGGCCTCACAGCCGGAGCAAACGCAGTCGGTGGAATCGATACTCATGAAGAGCATCAAGGGCATGAGAGACGGAGCAGGAACAGGTGCCGAATCAGTCCATCAGCACCTGCAGATCATAACACAGCCCAAGCCTGAGCAGATCTGAGAATACGGAAAATATGGAAATATGAGGTGAAGGACAACTAGTGCTAAAATACACATCACAGGTCCGTTTGCTGCAGCATTTTAAGGCTGATCCCAATGCAAAAAACTGCTCTAAAAGGCAGCATAATTATATATCATGGCGAAATTAGGAAGCATACAGCATCTATCTGTAATGGTGAAGGCAATGCCAGAATGCATTGCGACAAGTTCAAAATTATATAATTTTTAGGCTTGTATTCTACTGACAGTCTTTTCCACTGTTGCAAATTTTCTTAAAATATTTTAAATCCTTACTTTTTTTTTTTTGCATTGTGACATTATTTTCATTATATATTTATTGTATTTAATGATATTTTATTCAAATTAGAAAGTACATTAACACTAGTGATCAACCGATATTGATATTTTATAACCGATACCGATACCAATTATTTGCATGTTTATGTGCCCGATAACCGATATGCAGAACCACAGTACAGTAAGTACACGTGCACGCTGTTGTTGTTGTCTTGATTCCCCTCAGATGCGCTGCAATGGTGATCCTGCGCACAATTCTCAAAACATTCACAAGATGGCGGCGTTTATCGGTGAATCCGATATTACAAAACCGATATTCGATTATTGTAAAATGCTTAAATATCGGGAAAAATATCGGTAAATCGATATATCGGTCGATCTCTAATTAGCACTGCATTTAAAGACTTTTTATTACAGTATAAATAATGAGTTTTTTTTTATGATGACTAGTTAGAGGTGTGCCAATTTACATAAAATTAATGTCATAATGCAAATAAATCTTAATCTTACAAAAATATATATTTTTTTAAATGTAAAATATACTTTGCTTTTGATTATTGAAATGAAATATGAGACAGATATTTCTTCACAGAAATATTATTTAAATGTGTATGAAATATAAAATAAGTTCTATATGATCTCATTTTTTGCTTTTACAATTTAAATATTTGGGTAAGTTTTTTTTTAATTCAACAGTATTGGATTAATCATATGACACAAAAATGTCTTGTTAATCACATCATAAAAATGCTGGATCTAATGTAAAACAATGAATGAGTCATTCCTTTGGCATACAGTATACTGTACATAAACAGCATTTGGCTGAAATGCATTAATGATGCTATATTTATTATGCTCTTTTTACTTGATTTGCATGTGACTCTACGGTTCGTCTGCAGCTCGTTTGTGGACATATATATATATATATGTGTGTGTGTGTGTGTGTGTAGGGATGCACAATATTGGATTTTTGCCGATATCCGATATTTTTCATCTTATTTTGGCCGATATCCGATACCGATATATTTCCTTTCTCTCTCCTGTGATTATAAAACAAGTTATTTTTCATTTTGCTTAGTTTTTAACAAAAACCTACTTGTTAGAATTAAATAAACAATAATGAAGTTATTTTATAATTTGAAAATAACTATAAATCAGTCATTGCTTTTTTTCAGACAGATGCAGTGATAACCTTAACATTTTATTTAAAGATTTAGATTCTAAAGCAAAAGTACGGAGCCCCGCACATGACATGCAAGAAAAAATAAATAAATCGTGCGCACGATTTACTAATTCGTTCCCTCGATGTACTAAAATGTGCCCACGATTACTAATTCGTTCCCTCGATTTATAAATTGTGTGCACGACTTAGCAAATCGAGGGAACGAAATAGTAAATCGTGCGCACAATTTATAAATCGAGGGAACGAAATGGAAAATCGTGCACACGATTTAGCCTACTATTTTTTTTGTCTGCATGCCATGTGCGGGGCTCCATACAAAAGAATTTTGAAAATCTTTTAGAGCTCCATGTATTTAAGTATTCATACTAATCCGTAAAAAAAAAAAAAAAATATATATATATATATCATATGTCACGTTTGTGATTTTTATTCATGTAAGCTCTAGCTTCTGACCTTTAAATCAAAACATACTAAATAAAACACCTTACCAGATGGCATTAGGACCCAGGGGAAGCTGTTGTTGCTGCTGCACGCACTAGTAACTGTTTACTCTATCGCATTCTGTACATATTCTGTATTTATACAGTCTATGGTATGTACATTCTCAAATTAAATGCAGTGATCCAAAACAGTGAATCTTGTTTTTGTTTTTGTTTTACAAAATCTGTTGCTCTTTGGATGTAGTAACATCTACACCATGTTTGCATTTTCTTCTGTCACTGGCCATAATTCTAACCTTGAAATCAGGATTAGATGTAAAATAATGTCATACAGTACATGTCAAAATGGGCTGAGAATTGAAGATAGCTGTAATGTGGCTCAGATTCAGACAGGAATCACGTTTGGGAGTTTTTCTGCTGATTAAGGAAGAATACAAAGCTAACAAATGCTTGTCGAAAGCAAAAATGCTACGAAATGCATCATATTTTGTGAGAAAGTGTGACGTGCTCCAGCAAAACAGACACTATTATCAGCCCCAGTTAATAAGAAACACAAACTGTATTTCATCCTGCAAATATGATGCAGGTCGCTGTTATAGATATTGCTCGTCTCTGACCTGGTGTAGCTGTCGTTGAGGCTGATGGCCTCCTGCAGGAACTGGAACTGGTTGGAATAAAGTATGGTGAGATGACCAGCACTGAAGATGGCCATGAGGACACACAGACAGCTGAAGAGGAGCTTGTCAAAGGTCTTGCAGAGCGACCACCACGTGCACAGCCCCAAAAACACAAAGAAGTAGACGGCTGAGCTCAGAGAGGGCAGCGTGACACCTGGAGACCAGAACATAGGCCGATTAGACTTGTATTCTACTGACAGACTTTTTAATTGATAATGCATTTTTTTATATTTAGAATTTTTACATTAATATATATTTGCATTGTGACACTATTTTCATAATATATTTTTATATTTCATTATAAATTAATTTATAAAGGACTTTCTTTGTACAGTCTTTAAAAAACAGACAGGATGATATTTATAGTTTTCACAGTATAAACAATAAATATTTAGGTACAGAGTGTGCTTAATAAAAAAAAAACAATGTCATAATGCAAAATATTCTTAATGTTACAACATTTTTTTTTTTTTTCATGTAATATATTTTTAATATTTGCTTTTGATTTTTGGGATTAAATATGGTCTTTAAAAAACAGACAGGATGATATTTATAGTTTTCCCAGTATAAATAAATATTTAGGTACAGATTGTGTGCTTAAAGCTACAGTCCGTAAGTTTTGCTTCTTTGTCGCCATCTCTGTTTGAAAACCTGGAATTGCAGCTGTGTGTAGAATTATCTAGCTTGCGTGGGTTGTGAGTCGGCGCGGCTCCAGCGCGGATGAATCTAATGTTCTGAAGAGTATGTGTGGCAGTCAGTCACCGCACCGGTGTGGATATTTACTGTACTTTACAATCACAGATTCTAGCCTACGTCTTGGAATATGACCCAAATAAGAATTGTCACCATATATTGCCATCTGAACAAGTAAGTAACAAGTCTGCCACGTTTGTTCTGACCAACTGAGGAAAAAAACCATAAATCTCGCTACCAATGGTGATTAAATCTAAAGATCGGTTACCTCATATCACATCAAACCGTTCAAATTATTATTATTGTTATACTTTATTATCAAATGATTAATGTTAACAACATCAGCATTGGTGACTATGAGTATAGTGTGTATTAGCGTGTAGATTTCAATTTCTGCACAGTCTAATCTAATTGTCATACTCTTCGAATTTCATATTAAGAAATTCTTTTAACACCCAAAAAGCAAATTATGTTCCCTTCGAACTGGTTTTCTTTAAAATACAGATCTTGTGTAATCCCAGGCTATCTGTAATCAGAAGCACATTTATAACTGGAATATAATTTAACTTCATTCACATGTTTTTCATAAACACATAATCCTTTCTGGATTACAATCCGCCATCAAAATGATACAATTAATTATTCCAGCTGCTGTGAGAAAAGGCTATAAACGATCCGCCACCTGCAGGATCCTCACATGCGATAGCCTAGTAGCCGGGACAACTTCTTTACGTTTACAGA
>NW_015641089.1:401352-401698 GCF_001515625.1 Sinocyclocheilus rhinocerous
ATTTAATTTCATGCACATGTGTTTCATAAACACATAATCCTTTCTGGATTACAATACGCCATCAAAATGATAAAATTAATTATTCTGGCTGCTGTGAGAAAAGGCTATAAATGATCGGCCACCTGCAGGATCCTCACATGTGATAGCCTAGTATAGCCAGGACAACTTCTTTATGTTTACAGACGTGAGGTAATTACGCAGTGCCATGCTCGAATATCCCGCGAAAACCTACCCGTACCACTCAAATTAGAAAACATTATTATAAGCTAACCGTTGTGAATCGGGCTAAAGTAAGGACGAAAGTTTCAAACACTGGCTGGTTATGTACTTGCTCAAATATTGATTT
>NW_015641089.1:402907-406651 GCF_001515625.1 Sinocyclocheilus rhinocerous
ATTACAATCCGCCATCAAAATGATACATTTAATTATTCTGGCTGCTGTGAGAAAAGGCTATAAATGATCGGCCACCTGCAGGATCCTCACATGTGATAGCCTAGTATAGCCAGGACAACTTCTTTATGTTTACAGACGTGAGGTAATTACGCAGTGCCATGCTCGAATATCCCGCGAAAACCTACCCGTACCACTCAAATTAGAAAACATTATTATAAGCTAACCGTTGTGAATCGGGCTAAAGTAAGGACGAAAGTTTCAAACACTGGCTGGTTATGTACTTGCTCAAATATTGATTTCGGATAATTTTTAACCAAAAAAAGTTACGGACTGCAGCTTTAATTAAAAAAAAACCATAATAATGTCATAATGCAAAATATTCTTAACGTTACAAAAAAAATCTTAATTTTTTCATGTAATATCTTTTTAATATTTGCTTTTGATTTTTGGGATTAAATATGATTAAATATGGTCTTTAAAAAACACACAGGATGATATTTATAGTTTTCACATTATAAACAATATATATTTAGGTACAGCGTGTGCTTAATTAAAAAAAAACATTGACTGGAGACTGGAGTAATGATGCTGAAAATTCTGCTTTGAATTACAGAAATAAATTACATTTTACAATATATTCACATAGAAAACAGTTATTTTAAATTGTAATAATATTTCACATTATTACTGTTTTTACTGTATTTTTGATCAAATAAATGCAGCCTCTATGAGCAGAAGAGATGGTTCATGGTTGAAGATGCAAATTATGGTTTATGACGGTTACGGTTGTGACGTAAACTAAAGACTATTGATAATTTAAAAATAAAATAAAATAGACTTCTTTCAAAATCATTAAAATCTTACCGACCCCAAACATTTGAATGCTTGCCTATTTTCAAACATGTATCACGTATCCACACCTGTTAATCCCAGTAGAATGGTAACCACCACTTGTCCAGCAGTTGTGATGAGGTTACCGATGATCTCTTTGAGTTTTGTTGGCACTCCTGCTACTCTGCGCAGAATCTTCATCTTTATGCTCTCCTGCACCTCCTCCTCCTCCACCTCCTCTTCCTCATCCAGACCTGCTCTCTCCCCGTCCTCTTCCTCTGCCTCATCTTCTGCATCAAAGTCCTCGTCAAAGAGCATCTCGTCATCATCATCATCACCATTTTCCACTTTCTCGTCATTCTCCTCCTGTGTTTGATCACAGAACATAAGAATCATGCACATTTACTGTACGAATACGAACCCACATGACCTAAAACATTTGACAAAATGTGCAGAGTACAATGGATGAAAAAAAGTTGACAGCACAAAAATAGAACAAAAAAAATGCATAATTAAAAAAAAAAGTTAATAAATGTTAATGAACAAATAATATTAAGTAAAGTAAACAAACGGTTTTTCATGTTTCATGTTTTTCTGTTTACATTTTAATTTTAAAGTTTTAGTAATTTTGTTGTGTTTTTGTCATTTTTATTAGTTTATAATAATTTATATTTATATTATAATTTATATTAGTTTATTATTGTCTGTATAGTTTCTATACATATTATTTCAGGTTTAGTTTTAGTTATTTTAGTACATCAAATGAAACTAAATGAAAATGAGAAATGTTTCTTTCAACTAACTGAAAGACAGACAGACAGACAGACAGACAGACAGACAGACAGACAGATAGATAGATAGATAGACAGATAGATAGTATTTTATTTTAATAATACTAATCAATCAATAATAATAATAATCATCATAGTCATTACTATTAGCATTATTAGGTTAATAAATGAATAATTTATTTATTATTAATAATAAATAAATAAATAAACAAATAAATTATTAATATTAATAAAAAATATTTATTTAGTTAATTTATTAACTTTTATTAATTTATTATTTAAAATAAAATACAATTATTATAATTAAATGTTTTTTATTAAGTTCTGATAGCACAAATGGTAGAGCAGGTTTGGTTACTAGGGAAATTTTAATTACTGTACTTAAGTCAATAAATAAATAAAGTACTTTTTAACTTGAAATAAAATGGATATAAAAATACAATTGACAGTACAAAAAAAAACATTTCAAAAATGCATAATTTTTTAAATGTTTATCATTGCATGCTATTCATATGCTAATATACTAGATCAAATATTAGGCAGTAAAGAGTATATACTACACAGTCCACAGTACACTAGTCCATTTTATGGACATTGTCTGTTTAAGTGTTGTTTAATCTGGTTTAGATTAACTCTGATCTCACACACAAACAATACGGCCATCTAGCTTTATTGGCTCCATATGTATGGCCTTCAGCAGAGGAAACTACTTCCTGTTCACAGTAGCACATAAACACCAGTAAACGTTTAGCTACAGCATGAGGCAATTCTTTACACCTCTAGTAAGTCTCTTATTAACATTAACTTTATTAATATATTCTAGTATTACAGCTCATCACGCTTTAAACAAAATACAGTCAACATGACAAAAAAAAGACGTTTTGTGATTAGTTTCAGTCTAATATATGACCCTGGACCACAAAACCAGTCATAAGGGTCAATTTTTCTAAATTGAGATTTATACATCATCTGAAAGCTGAATAAATATGGTTTCCATTGATGTATGGTTTGTTAGGATAGGACAATATTTGTTCGAGATACAACTATTTGAAAATCTGGAATCTGAGGGTGCAAAAAAATCTAAATATTGAGAAAATCTCCTTTAAAGTTGTCCAAATTAAGTTCTTAGCAATGCATATTACTAATCAAAAATTCAGTTTTGATATATTTACAGTAGGAAATTTACAAAATATCTTCATGGAACATGATCTTAACTTAATATCCTAATGATTTTTGGCATAAAAGAAAAATCAATAATTTTGACCCATACAATGTATTTTTGGCTATTGCTTCAAATATACCCCAGCGACTTAAGACTGCTTTTGTGCTCCAGGGTCACATATATATGCAAGTGTACAAAATAAACTTGTAGCAGATGTTCTGGGAACTTCTCTTCATCCTATAACATAGTAAACCTGTTTTGTAGGGCTTTATTTCTGGGAAAACAAAAAGTTGGAAAGCTGGTATTGGGGTGGGGTTCACAAAAATGTGACTATGACATTTCACATAGTAAAGTTCTTTAACAACACTTCTGCTGAGCTGACACTGCATGCAAACTTTCAGTCATTATTGTAGACATATAGATTTATTTTGTGATAATAAATGGCTGACTGTACATTATACTGTTTATTGCATTGCTACTTATCAAATATTAAATACTGATTTGAGTTGAACTTATTTTGTCGTGTTTGAAGAATGAAAGCATGGACTGATATGAAAGATATGTAACTATAGCACAGTAAGAAAACAATCATCTGGGACAAAAATCAATCATCCACTTTAGTGTTATTCTTCAAAAATATGTGACTACATAAAAATAAAATAAAATAAATGATTCAAATAATTCAAGAATTATTTCTAAGTTCTGGTAGCTTGACTGGTAGCGTTGGGTTTGTTTTCTAGGGAACAGACACTATTAAAAACAACAAAAGTTCTGGTAGCTCAACAGAAGAAGAAGTAGTAGAATTATTAGCAGTAGTAGTAGTATTAAAGGGGTCATATGATGCGATTTCAAGTTTTCCTTTCTCTTTGGAGTGTTACAAGCTCTTGGTGCATAAAGAAGATCTGTAAAGTTGCAAAGACTAAAGTCTCAAAACCAAAGAGATATTCTTTATAAAAGTTA
>NW_015641089.1:406944-425949 GCF_001515625.1 Sinocyclocheilus rhinocerous
GTTTGAGAGAGGCGGGGCATAGAGGACCTACAATAATGTACAGTATTTGAAAAATAATGTGTTTTTTGAACATTAAAGCATGTCAACATATTCTGTTACACCAAATACACAAAATAATGATCTTTAAAATAGCATCATATGACCCCTTTAAGAAAATAAATACTAAATTTTATTTATTAAATTTTATTAAATTATTATTTATTTTTATCAAATAAAATAGTTCAAAAAAATTAATGAATAACTTGTTGCGATAACAATGTGCATTTGTGTGCATGAATGTATCTATCAAATTTCACCTTTTCCTCGGCCTCAAAGTCATGGTTGTCCTGGGCCATTTCTTCACTGGGAAGCTTGTGGACCAGCTTTCTGCACAGCAGCCACACGGACAGACTCACCATGAACATCCCAATATCCGGGAGGAAAACTCGGACACCATTGCCTGCATCTGCACCAATAACACTACAAACACGGACAGCACATTAATTAAAGTGCATGATTCATACATCTTTCTTTAACATATTTTTTTTAAAGATTTGCAGACGTCCAGTATTCACATGAACCTGTTACAGGTAATCGTGACTGTAACAAAGAAACTAGCATCGCCAGAATTCCCGTTAAACCGCACGCCATCTGTGAGGGCGGAAAACATTTGCGAGAAGCATTTTCCAGTTTGAGCTTCGCACACGTCTGTTGTGTGCCATTTTATATGCTTCCCCACCCAGTTCAATAAAATCGGACTTGCACCATATTAAAAGAGTATAAATATTTCTCATAAAACACATACTGGGTTCTTCTGAAACTCACACAAGAGTGAAATTAAGTCCTGAAGTGCTTAGGCGGTGTCGGGAGGATTTAGTCAAAACAGGTCTGAGTGAAGGTTTTTTGTTGATCATTCAGACAATGAAAAGCAGTTATTCATGCTATTATGAAAGGAAACGCGATGTATGGATGACTTATGTGCTTATACAATATATAATGTGCAAAGGTGTAAAGAGTACCTAAAAACCATACTTGAGTAAAAGCACCTTATCAATGAAAATTACTCCACTACACGTTGCAAGTCACCAATCCCAAAACAACTTGAGTAAAAGTCTTAGAGTATCTGATTTTAACAGTACTTAAGTATTTTACTTATACTAAATATAGGCTCAAAGATGCACTAGTCAAAGAGACATGCCAGTGAAAAACTATAACGTTGTGGAGAAGCCGTGGAAAACAGGCAGAGGCAAGGATCTATGTGCTGGTATTTCATGGAAAAACTAGAACAAACAATAAGGCAAAAACCAAAGGGAACAAAGAACAGAATGACTGGCAAACAGACAACCATTACATTCAACAACTCACAAGGAACTAAAGAAACACTAGGGCTATATAAACACAGGGGGTTAACAAGCTTAACAAGATGAGACACACCTGGGGAGACTAATCAAGGGGAACCAATGAACAAACGGACTACAAACTAGATAGATAGACTGACTACAAAAGGAAGTGACATAAAAGTCCAGGGCAAGGCACAGAGAGCATGAAACAAAAACAAGAAAGAGTTGATTTGTGAGGAGAGCAATCGCGTTTATTTTCTAAAACCAAAATAAAATTGAACACCTCAAAATTACAAAACAAAACAAACAAACAATATCTTTCAAAAAGGTCTCTTCAGTATAATGGATAAATAAAATAATAGATGCAGTACTTTCAGTGACCTGTAATAGGCAGAATCACGTCGTTTGTAGCAGAAATAAACTGCTGCAGAAAAAGCTAGGTCCATGCAAAATGTAATGTGTAACTGCAACACTCTTTTCAAATGTTTCTCCGGTCAAAAACTATATGTACCACAAGATGAGGAAAATTAAGTTAGCATGACTCGATGTTCGAGTAAACAGCTGATTTTACTGTATCTGCACTAAACTAAACAAAAGTCACTATTGGGTTTTAAGTATTCGGTTTACAACAAATGAAAAGTCTAGAATGTATTTTAGCTCTAGCACTTCCTTTTTCTTTGCCCTAAGTGTGTTTACTTTATTTAAATGCAGATTGTAAACAAAACTAAACCGCGAGGCATCTCTGCCTCGTTTGCTATAATGTCTGCCATAATTTCCATATTGGTGGGTCAGGATTTAAAAATAAAATAACAATAAAACAACAGCGTTAAGAGCTCTTTTGGCATCATTTTAATTTCCATTTTGGTGCATCTGCCTGCAGGATCTCTCCTCCACTAAATTATGTTCCCTACATCAGCTCTTAACAATGACTTTCAGACCCCAAACATCCACATCACAATTATTCCTGCATCAACTCCTTTCGCTCATGTGATTCATTTCTCTCCCATGATTCCCTGCCGGTCGGTGGAGCAGCGGGCCGTTATGTCACGGATAAATGCCTTCGCTCAACTAACAGGTCTAGATAGGAGTATAAACAGTTTACAGCCAAACTTCCTGCCACTTATGGTGAATCGAGCCCTCCGACCAGCACTGCTTGGAAAAAGGTGCAGGTGGAGATTCCCGTACTCAGGAAACCGCACTTAATAGAATCACAGTCAGGCCAGCGCACACAAACATCAAGGTAGGCCTTGAAAAATCGGGCTGTCAACAGTGGGTCAGGTTTAATTGGGTTTAGTGTTCATCAGGGGAAGCGCTGGTTTGGAGCCGTGCTGCTGGACGGCAGACAGCTGGCCGCAGCGTAAGTGGAGAGTAATGTTATCTGTCTCTGTTTGCTGAAGTACTTCAAACTGAAAACACATCCCTCTTATGTGTGCAAGATATTACAAGCTTCTAAGTGATTTTGTGTGTTGGGAATAAACATAAGGAAAACCATTTCCTTACAGTATCATACTAGAAAACAATACTAGTTGCACTGGGCTGTACTACTATTCCAAAGGTTAATATCACTAAATGGTTATATACTTTTTCTATTATTATTTTGACAGATAATGTTAGTTTTTTCAACAAAAACAGACTATTGTTACTATTACTTGAGTTATTATTACTTGTAATAAAATAAAATATAATAAACTAAAATGCATTTTTTTCATTTATATACTACTACTACTACTACTAATAATAATAATAACAACTATAAATAACAATTATATATTAATGTTATTCATTATTATTATTCATACTATTCATTTATTATTTTCAGCTAGTTGCCAACATTTCTCATTTTCATTTATGTAACTTGTGTAAAAATAACTCAAACTGAAATACAAATGTGTAAAACTATATAGACATATTTAAATTCAGCGCACAGGACCAGTCGTCCTGTAACTAAATATCTCACACTTTCAATGGTCCTCTGTCCTTCATGAACCCAAACCATGGGCTCCCAAAAGTCTGTCTGGAACATGGTTTAATTTCACCATTATATATAAACTTTTTTTCTTTTTTCTTTTTTCTTTTTTTTCGTTTTGCAATATCTGACTGAAAGGAGGAAAAGAACAACCTTGGGAAATTATCACTCTTTCTTTCAAAGCAAATCGATGAGATTAAGCAGATGAGATGTTCAGAATAGCATACTGTATACTCATAGCATATAGCTTACTATTTCTGCAGTATTTAGTATGTACTTTGGGCACAGTGTGTACAAATGTTTAGGGTCAGTAAGACTGTTTTTGTGTGTTTATAATGTTAAAAAATATTTCTATTTCAAATAAACGCTGTTCTATTGAAATTTCTATTCATCAAAGAATTACAAAAAAATAAAATGCATCAAGTTTTCCACAAAAATATGAAGCAGCACAACTGTTTTCAACACTGATAATAGTCAGAAATGTATCTTGAGCAGCAAATCAGCATATCAGAATGATTTCTGAAGATCATGTGACACTGAAGACAGGAGTAATGATGCTGAAAATTCAGCTTTGATCACAGAAATAAATTACATTTTACTATATATTCAAATAGAAAGCAGTTATGTTGAATTGTAATAATAATATTTCAAAATATTACCGTTTTGACTGTATTTGTGATCAAATAAATGCAGCCTTGGTGAGCAGAAGAGTTTTATTTTGAAAACATTAAAAAATCTTACTGACTGCACTTTTGAACTGAAGAAAATATGAACCACACATATGCCTGTCATCATTACATAATGTAGTTTGACATTCTTTCTAAAATAGCATTTAGTATATAGTATATACTGCACAGTATTTAGTATGCTACTCCATTCCCAACACAGTCAATTACACAAAACCGCTCTCAAAGTTCTGGTAGCAACAGTACTTTCTCTTCTCCTCCTCAAAGCTTTCCATAAAAACTCAATCAATAATCGGGGATGATTTTGCAGTGCTTGTTGCAAGTTTAGTGTCTTTCTATAAAGAAGCAGTTGTAAAAGACAGGCCAAAAGATTTCACGCAGTAAAAACATTTCCAATTAAAAACCTTTCATATTCACGATAGCAATATGTGAGAGTTTGATAAACAGGCATGAAATGAAACCTTCATAAAATGTTTCTAAGGCAGTTTATAGGCTTGTGATTAAAATAAGCGCTTGGACTCACCTCTCGAAACCAATCTGTCGTATTGACTTCTCCCACACTGAACCTGGTAAATAGAAAAGATAAAGCTTTATAATATAGAATTTTCCAGCACACTGACTTTGAAAGCGCAGGGTCATTCATAAACCAATGACGTGAGCCAAGATGCTTTGCTTTGTCAAACTGCAGGGTCACTGTGGGTCATTTCTGAGTTATTTGAGGAAGACTGAATTAATGTGTCTAGAGATGATTAATGTGATGAGATTACAAGTAATCTTTAAAAAGAGCAGGCTGTTCTATTTAAAGAGAAGCACTTTTCTACCTTCACTTGCCCTTTGCTCTTTGCTGTTGTATAAATAAAAATATATTAAATATTACAATAAAAATTATTTGACCTAATTAAAAAATAAAACTAGAAATAAGAAAAGAAATAATTAAAATAATATAATTAAATAATACAAATAAAAAATAACTGATACCAATATAGTCATTTTGATATACTTAACACATTTTTTAACATTAGTGTGTTATATCTGTATTTTATCTGTATTTAAAGGGGTCATATGATGCGATTTCATTTTTTCCTTTCTCTTTGGAGTGTTACAAGCTCTTGGTGCATAAAGAAGATCTGTAAATTTGCAAAGACTAAAGTCTCAAATCCAAAGAGATATTCTTTATAAAGTTCTTTTTAGCAGCATCATATGACCCCTTTAAAGAAAACTGATCAGAATACTGATATTTGATTTTTTTTTTTTTCAGTAATAACCAGCAGACAGTGTTGATGGATAACAGTGCAGATCCAATATACAAGCAGAGGTTCCTATTTAAATTGGGGGGGAAAAGCTGTGATATTATGTCTTTATCTAATATCAACCATTTTTTAAATTCAACCTATTTAAAAAAATGAAAATAATAATGAAAAAGAAATCATTAAAAAATTTAAAATTAAAAATTAAAACTGCAACAATATAAATAAAAGAATCTAATACATAAATGAATACATAAACGATAACTGATACCAATATACTGTATAGTCATATTGATACAAGTTTTAACATTAGTGCTATATCTATATTTTATCTGTATTTAAAGAGAACCGCTTTTCTATGTTCAATTACCCTTTGCTCTTTTCTGTTTACTTTTATTTAGCTGATTGTTTAGCTGATTCTTTATTATTTAGCTGATTTGAAGATGTATAAAAAATAAAAACATTCCAATATTATATTCACTGTAAAGCACGGCCTATTGCTTTCATGTCTGACATCCGTTAGAGCTGCCGAAGGAAAATGAGCTCAACTTCAGACGTGTCTGTATTATTTACAGTAATCACAAATCAATACGTCAGACTGTGTTCTTAGTAAATTAGGAGAGTAATTAGGTATTGAATAGCCTTTGAGACTGAAGTCTCTTACAGACAGACTCACTGCCTGGATTCAACCCAACATTACACTGACTGGATGTTTGTCTAATGACACCAATCTAATGTCGACAACTGGGAGAATGTGCAGATGCAAATATTATGAATATACATATTTTAGAAAAAAAGGAAGACACCACACATCACTCATCTCTCCAAGACAAATGGATTCATTTCATCCCATAATGGAGGAGTGAAACCCGTCAAATACCACCATCAAAATTCAACAACTCCATTCATTCTAAACGCCATTATTACCATCATTATGACTAACACTCCATGATGTCTTATCAGAGTTTTTGGCATTTAGTCATTGCATTTAGTACTCATTCATTAGATACTAGTACCTATTAAACAGACACTAGCGATTAGTAACTATTCTGTTGTTACTAGTAACTAGTGTTGCTTTCGTCAACGAAAATTATGACTAAATATCGTCGTCAACGAACCTTTATGGCGTGACGAAAACGAGACGAGACGCAACGTAAATGCTGCTCATGTGACGATGACTATAATTAAATGTATAATGCAATATTGTTGACGAATAAAAACGAGACTAAATGTGGTTTACAAAATAAAAACTATGCTAAAATATCTCTTCATTTTCGTTGACCGAAACGAAATGTTATAACGTTATTTCGTCTCGTTTAGTCGCATTATTATTATTATTTTGCAGTATTTCTCACTTTAGGGGCTGCATCAGGTCGCACTGCGCATGACGCAGGCGACGCCACTTCCTCAAGCCCCACTCGCGGCATTATTTAGAAGACGACAACAAACATAGTTAAGTCTGACACAGAGAAAGGGACCGATGGCCGGCCAGCCGGGGTTCGTCTTTATTTAAATTTATGTGTGTGTACTTCTAACATGTTTGGTTGGTAAAATAAATGTTGTAAATTCAAATCAGAGCGTCTTCCGTGTCTGGAATGGATGTATTCTTGAGTCTATAAGGTAACAATAATATAATAAGATAACCTTGTTTGAAATGGGTTTGGCTAAAAGAAAATTTTGGTTTCGTCTATACTACTAGGTACTTATACTATATTGACTGGGTTAAATAGAATTGCATTTCTAAAAAGAGACTAAAATACAATTTCATTGACTAAAACTAGACTAAATGTCATCAGTTTTCGTCGACTAAAACTAGACGAAAATAGTCATGGATAATTCTGACTAAAATAAGACTAAAATGCTCAGACTTTTAGTTGACTGAAACTTGACTAGACTAAAAAGAGTATGAACGTGACTAAAACTAATAAAAACTAAAATGACAGCTTCACACAAAGACTAGACTAAAACTAAAATTAAAACAGGCCACCAAAAACAACACTACTAGTAACGCATTTTACATTTTTGTAAACTAGTATGTATTCCAATAGTGACTAGTATCTTTTTAAATAGTACTTGTAAGTATTCATTAGATACAAGTTCTTATTTATTAAATACGTTTACTTTTGATTAGATAGTAGATTCTAGTAGTTATTCATTAGGCACTGGAACTTATTTATTAGACACTAGTATCTGTTGTAATGACTACTCGTAACAAATCTTATTATACTAGTCAAAAGTTAGTAGTAGCCAAAGAATAAGCACTAGTAGCTAAAGGATAAGTACTAGTACTTAATGGAATAGATAACAAAATAAGTACTTGCATGAAAATAGATACTAGTACATTTAAGAATTAAAGTTAAAACGGCAAGGGTAGAGATGCTAGTTAGACACATTGAAGTTCACCCAAATGTGATATTGTGATAAAAGAAATCTAATATGATTGAGTTTAATATTTTAACAAGTATATGAAGATATATGATGCACACGTACTGAGTTCAAAAGTCACATCAGGACAGAACAGAAAGAAAAGGGTCTAAGTAAACCAAAATGTCTAATCATCAGCTCTGAAAAGGGTTATAAAAGAAAGTTGAACGCTTTTGTCATTCCTAGAATCGAAACATTAAACAGTAAATAGTCTCCGGTCTCAGCAGGACGTGAGTAATGTTTTCATTGTTCAGATGAGAACAATTGGAGGGCAAAGACAAATCTAAATGGCACATTTCCCATAACGCACGGTTATTTAAAGTTAAAGTAGACAGACACAACATACTGCTGTTCCTGTGTAAGATGAGAAACCCTGCTCATGTGATAAGGTGCAATAAAAAAAAAATAAAGAAAATAAAAAAATAAAAAAATAAGCAGGAAATAGAAATATTTATTTAAAAAAATATTTAAAGGTCCCATATTGTACACCTTTCTGGAGTTTTATTTTAGGTTTTGATGTCCTTAAGAATATATATTTGCGGTATAAGTACCAAAAACCATCTCAATATATTTTTACAGATCCTCTCTCATGAGCTCTGCTGAGAACAGGTCGATTTTGGCCTGTCTAATTAATATTCATGAGCCTCTCTTCTGATTGGCCAGTTGTTTTCTGAGTGACGCACGGCCAGGCCAACCACAGCTAACTAGGGTCAGCCGATGTCGGCGGTGACTGTGTAGTTCTGACGTCAACTTTTTACGGAAGTCACAACGGTTCGTGAAAAATAGCTAGAACTTTATGCAGGCTGTGTGCATTTTACTGTGGACTGACTGTTTTGAAACTTATATGGTAGTTAAATAGCCCCTAGACCTCAGTAATCGTGAAAAAAGCCAGGAAATTTCAGTTTTGACAATATGGGACCTTTAATAATAATAATAATAAAATAATAAAATGAATTTTTAAAAATGTTTTGAGCCAGCACTTTTGACTAATTCTAATTTGATAATGGTCTTTTTTTTGTGCTGGTTTTGAGGTTATAAATGTCTACACCTCTGAGAAAAATGTTGTCAATTAAATGAAATGAAATATAAAATTAAAAAATGCATCAAGAAAATGTCAAAATAAAATAAATTATAAAATAAAATGCAAAAATAAATAATAAAAAAATAAAATAAAGTTTGACAAATTGCAATTTGATAATGGTCATTTTTAGCTGGTTTTGAGGTTATAAATGTCAACATCTCAATCTAATGTTGGTTGTCAGAGAAAAATATTGTCACTTTGTCTCATTCATTGGTCCATAACTCAGGGCTGGCAGTAAAATGATAAAAATAAGCATGGTCAGCAGAAAGCGGTCAGTGGAGCGATGCAGAGATCGCTAACACCTCTGAGGTCAGTGACCCTGAGCAAGACTCGGTCCTCCTCTGAACACTCAAGAGCTCTTCATGGTCTTTATTCATAGTCAGAAAGACACAAAGACTAAGAAGGATTACGTTTCTTCTAATGATTTGTGAGTGACCTGCTTTGCTATCAAACAGTGAGTTCATGCAGCATAAAGGGCCGTTTCACAGCCACACAAATGTACATAAAACTTCATTAAACACTTATTGCCTGGGGTTTCTATGTAAATATACAATTAGATTAAAATTATAATAAAATAAAAATAGAAACAAAATGAATTTAAAATGATGGGAAAAACATTATAAAAGAACAATTTCTAAAACAAAAACGATGAAATATAAATATTAAATATAGAAATTGATTAAAAATAATTAAAGAAAAAAATAAAATAGAAACAAAAATTTTAATGAAAATTCTAACAAAAATGAAATAAAAATATAAAAAATTAAATTAGATTAAAAATAATAAAATAAAAATACATGAAAAAATACAATATATAAAATAAAAATTTATAAAACAAAAAGTATAAAATAAAATAAAAATAAATAAAAAGCTACAACTTTTGCCCTGCTAGTAGTTCCATAATTCTGCATGCAAAACTTTCCAGTCACCATGGCGCGTGCATGAACTTATGACAGTCTTGATGAACTCTTTTTGAATACTCTGTATATTCCTTTTTGAAATATGGAAGTATAACTTACAATTGAATTCAGAATTGATAGAGTTTGCAGCCAGCAAACTGTGGATGGTGATTTGATAGACGATGTGGATGAAGAGGAAGGTCATGCTGCAGAAGCATAAAGACTTCAGCAAGTGCCCCGTGTAGCCTGGAAGAGAAAAAGCAACAGGAACAAGCATCAAGGGTCAGTAATGATTTGTGTCTGACCTGGTGATGAACCACATTATCACAACTCATAGGGGATTTGCTGATACGACAATAATGAGTTCAAAGAAAGGCATTACACACATTATTGTGCCAATAATAGTAAAACCTGTATTAAATGTGTTAAATAAAGTTAATAGTCTTTCCTCCCTGTGACCCAACGAGAAGCTGCAACAGTTTACATTGAATTAAATGCCAGATATACATTATACCAATAATATAAAAATCAGAAAAAAAAGATTGTATACATATTGCAGGACTTTTAATTATAAACAAGCACGAAATACAGTGGGACTCTTATTTTGAAAAGTCTATGCTAATTCCAGCTGCTCATTTCAAAATATGAGGGAAATGAAAGTTCTCTTACAATCATCTACAACATATTACAATATAAACACAGTAATGTAAACCATAAATCATCAACAGTAGATGATAAGCAATTGCTTAAGCATAAATGCGCAGTACCCACTGATTGCAAAAAAACACAAGACTGCAAAAAATGTTTCATGTTTTGACTTTGATTTATTTAAATTAATCATTGCCTTCTGAAGTTTAATAATCCCATTAGGCTGTATTGCAATTCATGTGTTTACATTCCTAAACTTAAAGGCAGGGTATGTGATTTTTCAAAAACACTTTAGAAAACTGATTCGGGCTGAATAGCAAAACAAACTTGTAGCCAATCAGCAATAAGGGGCGTGTCTACTCGTGATGTGGAGGGGAGCGCGTTCAGTGCATGGGACGGACATTAGCCGAGCCGAGCGACAGAAAGATAGAGATGGCGGATAAAAAAACAAAAGAGGAAAACGTCTGCGGAACGATAAGGCAAAGAAGTAGGACCCGTGTAAATATTGGATCAGCTTTCCAGCGCTGGAGAGAACTCAAGGAGCGGAGGCCTGCGATCGGACGCCGAGGTTGCTTTGTTTCTTCTCAATAGGTGAGTAACACAGTGTCTACAACAGCTAAAGTCTGCCTACACCGGACGCGATCAAACGACCGTTGAAAACCATTTGAAATGTGTGTCAGCACGGCATAAATTGAACCCGGCAGCAGTTTTCTGTCGGGATTTGTTGCGCCGCGCCGCTCACGTCAGTAGACACGGTGTAACATTGGTTTTGCTTTGTTTCACAAAACTAATCGTTGCCTGGGTTGCGTACGTATATGTGGGGCGGAGCTATCAAAATAGGGGCAAGACCCTTTTGGGGTAGGGGCGTGTTTGTTTTGGTGATTTCAAATATCAACATTGGCTACCAGAAATCACTTACTCTGCCTTTAACACCTTTTGTTATGCAATTTAAGACTTTTTTTTCAACTGAATTAAAAGCATTAAGACATTTTTTATAAGGACTCGCAGGGATGCAATATTCAAAATGTATCACACCGGGGTTTCTAAAATGTTGAACAAACAAGTTTCAAGCCAAAGAAGCAACATTAAAAGCTCTTTATTTAAGATATAACTAATGAAAATCACAATAAAGACACAAATGTGCGCATGTTTAATACTTCAAGTGTGTTTTTGTGCTATTTGAGATGACGCTAATGGAGTTTGTGTTGTTAATTTCCCTCAGCACAAGCATTCATTGTTGTTCTTACAAGACGAACAACAGCTAATCGTGAGAGCCTCTTTGTTTTAGCACTCTCATATAGCATAACACCAAGGTCAAATGAAGTATTAAAGTATTTTTAGAGTGTTTTTCTCTACCAACGATCGATATTTTCCGATGTGGTGCAGGCCATCATATGTAATGCTTCCTAATGGAGATCATTTTAGCCACAAGTGAGACATAATCGTAAGAAACCAGACGGTGAGAAGCGCTGCCAGATGCTAACTGCTAGATCTGTCCTGGGCCGGGGATATGGCTTGTCCTGATTTACTCTATAAAACACAGTGTGCAAAACAATTTGAGCTAATTTCCCCCTAACAGGAGGAAGGGGTTGTTAGTGCGTAGTTTAGTGAGCACCGCGGGTGCAGATCTCTGCCAAAACACTCATTCACGTCACATATTTCATCCCTATCAAATAAAAACCATGCATGAGGAGGACAACGAGATGAAAAGCACTAACTGCATCTCTCCTGACCGCCGTATCGATATTTTCCGATGTGGTGCAGGCCATCATATGTAATGCTTCCTAATGGAGATCATTTTAGCCACAAGTGAGACATAATCGTAAGAAACCAGACGGTGAGAAGCGCTGCCAGATGCTAACTGCTAGATCTGTCCTGGGCCGGGGATATGACTTGTCCTGATTTACTCTATAAAACACAGTGTGCAAAACAATTTGAGCTAATTTCCACCTAACAGGAGGAAGGGGTTGTTAGTGCGTAGTTTAGTGAGCACCGCGGGTGCAGATCTCTGCCAAAACACTCATTCACGTCACATATTTCATCCCTATCAAATAAAAACCATGCATGAGGAGGACAACGAGATGAAAAGCACTAACTGCATCTCTCCTGACCGCCGTAAACTTTCTATTGACTGTGCAGTTTTTGCCACCTTTGCCTGTTTACATGGCCAAAAACTAATGTTTGTAGTGTAAATCAGTGAGATCTTTTTAACAGTATAGCAGATACTTACATAAAATTAATAAATATCAGTCGTCACTCTATATCTCCAATAATATTAGTAAGATGATATTTAAATGCTTTGTTTGATCATCAAATCATAATGCAATGCAATCCAATGATGATTGAGAGATGAACAAATAAACGCTCCTCAAAAGTTTGATGATCATATTTGAGACTCACATTTGAACAGAATTTTATGGTTAATCAAGTAAAGCCAAGCTGTATTAGTCCAGTAAGTGTTCATCTTGAAATATTACTAACAATATCAAAGATATTCTTACATTTACTTTATAAAAAAAAAACTGAGCTGTGAGATTTGCAACACATGAATTCATCTTCTCCTCCCGAAAGACATTAAAGGGATTGTTCACTCAAAAATGAAAATTACCCCATCATTTACTCTGAAACCATCCTAGGTGTATATGACTTTCTTCTTTCAGACGAATACAATCTGAGTTATATTAACAAAATGTCCTGGCTCTTCCAAGCTTTATAATGCCAGTGAATGGGGGTCCAGATTTTGAAGCCCAAAAAAGTGCATCCATCCATCATAAGAAGTGCTCCAAACGGGTTCGGGGGGTTAATAGAGGTCATTCTGAAGTGAAGCGATGCCTTTGTGTAAAAAAAAATATCCATATTTACAACTTTATAAACCGTAATCTCTAGCTTCCTTCAAGAGCATTTGGGGGCATGTAGAAATATCAAGATCATTGCTAAAAGCATCTGTCAAATTTACAAAAAAATTATCTATATCAGGACTAATTATCCCCCTTATCTATATTCCCAGCGCATGCAATGGTGTACGCTTAAAGGGTTAGTTAACCCCAAAATGAAAATTCTGTCCTTAATTACTCACCCTCATGTCGTTCCAAACCCGTAAGACCTTCGTTCATCTTCGGAACACAATTTAAGATATTTTTGACGAAATCTGAGAGCTCTCAGACCCTGCATAGACAGCAACGCAACTGTAATGTTCCCAGGTCCAGAAACATAGTAAGGACATCGTTAAAACAGTCCATGTGAAATCAGTGGCTCAACTTCAGTTTTGCGAAGCTACGAGAATACTTTTTGAGCACAAAGAAAACAAAAATAACAATTTATTAACAATTCTTCTTGAAAAAGAAGGAGAAAGCGCGCGCATGAACGTAATATGCGTAATCAGCGTTGTTTATGCTTAGGGGAAAGCGTGTGTATGCATTGTGATACATTGTGAGACGTAACTCATGGGAGAAGATTTGTTGAAATAATTGTTATTTTTGTTTTCTTTGCGCTCAAAAAGTATTCTCTTAGCTTCGCAAAACTGAAGTTGAGCCACTGATGTCACATGGACTGTTTTACCAATGTCCTTACTATGTTTCTGGACCTGGGAACATTACAGTTGCGTTGCTGTCTATGCAGGGTCTGAGAGCTCTCACATTTCATCAAAAATATCTTCATTTGTGTTCCGAAGATGAACGAAGGTCTTACGGGTTTGGAACGACATGAGGGTGAGTAATTAATGACAGAATTTTCATTTTTGGGTGAACTACCCCTTTAACAGAACCTGACAGAAGACATTGATTCACCCCAGTGTGTTAGATAACATTACAGAAAAATACGGTCAATATCACACAGCTTCAGACATCACAAATAAAACACTTACCAAAACCAACAACACTTCGATTCCTTCTCCTTTTACTAAAACAAACACTTTCAAGCTTAATACACCTGAGGTTCTTGAGAAACATTATAGAAATCACATAACGGGGTCATTTTCTCAGATTCCTATAACTGCATCTTATTCAAGGTATATATTACACAGCATTTATTATAATGGGTTTATGTGACTGTCAGGATTCTGGACTGTCTGTCGTGTTTTACCTCTGTCTTAGTTCCTGTTTTCCTTTTTTGGTCATGTTTCCTGTTCTTGTTTAGTGATTGATGATTCCGCTCACCTGTGTTTGTAATTATCCTGTGTTTATAAGTTCCTGTCTGTTCCTTAGCTCTTCGTCGGGTCTACTTGTTGTGAACGTCTTCCTTGTGCTCTGTGTCTCCCTGTTGGATTATTAAAGACTCTCGTTTTGTGAATTCTCCACGTCTCCTCGTTTCCGTGCTCCAGCGTATTGTGACAGAAGACCCGACCAAAATAGTTGCCTCCGTGTGTTCCCTCCGTTTTTGTTGCCATTTTTCCTCAGAGTTTTGTTTCCGTTGTGTCCATGGATCCCCTCCTTCGTCCTGAAAAGCTCCTCCTCCTGCTGGAGCAGGGGGAGAGATCGCTTGAGGGCCACACCAGACTGTTCCCGGTGCTTGCCAACCTCTCCAGCTACCCGGACGACGCGCTCTGTGCGTTCTATGACGGCAGTTTAAACTCCGCGTACAGAGCGCCGTCGTCCGAGGAAGGCCCTCTAGCGAATTTCGCCGCCTTTGTGGAGTGGACACTGAGATCTATTTCTCGCCAGTGTCCACACCCGACCTACTGCCCAGCTCACCATCTGCCCGATGCGCGGAGCGCATGCCCGAGCCCACCGCTGACGGAGAGCCAGAGCCCGCCGCGACCGACAGGACCAGAATGAGACCAGTTTTGTCTGGTTCTGTCTGTTGTCAGTACAGAAGTGCATGTGTGAATCTGCATGTTTGCACGCACCTCTTTTTCCACCTTTTTGTATGTTGTATGTTGACTGAAACACAGCAGATGATTATGATGCACAGACACCTGCAGGCATTTCTGTTTTCCAATTGCATAACCCAAAAAGGTTGCAAAACACTAGCATCCCATTATATTGTTTCTTTATAGTCTACGTTTCCAACATTGCATAATCGCATCTGCATATTACCACAAATAGGATCCAAATGAGCGTCTGATAAATCTGTATGAACTGTGAAGCCCAGAATGCATTGCTCTTACTATGAGCACAGGTCTGTTGACTATTGATGAGTGTAAGTGGACCACTTAAAAATGTCCTGTCCTCTTCCTTTTTCATCTTATTCCATGAAAACCTTCTCTTATACATAATTAACAATCAGAAAACAAACATCCGAACACACCTCCAGAAATGTGCTGCCATGAACAGAGCAGAAATGGACCAGACGTTCAGAAAACAACAGCATTATTCACTCTAATGTATATTAGATCATATTTAAAATGCACTACTGTTCAAAAGTTTTGGAGCCAATAAGATTTTTTTAAAGAAATTAAAAAAAAATTTCAGCAAAGATGCATTAAATTGATCAAAAGTGACAGCAAAGACATTTATAATGTCACAAAAGTTACTATTTCAAATAAATGCTGTTCTTTTGAACTTTCTATTCATCAAAGAATTCTGAAAAATAAAAATGTATCAGAATTTTTTTTTTCAGCAAATATGCATTAAATTGATCAAAAGTGACAGCAAAGACATTTATAATGTCACAAAAGTTACTATTTCAAATAAATGCTGTTCTTTTGAACTTTCTATTCATCAAAGAATTCTGAAAAATAAAAATGTATCAAGGTTTCCACAAAAATATGAAGCAGCCCAACTGTTTTCAACACTGATAATAATCAGAAATGTTTCTTGAGCAGCAAATCAGCATATTAGAATGATTTCTGAAGATCATGTGACACTGAAGACTGGAGTAATGATGCTGAAAATTCAGCTGCGCATCACAGAAATAAATTACATTTTAAAAGACATTCTAACAGAAAACAGTCATTTTTAATTGTATTCATATTTCAAATTTTTTCTGTTTTTACTGTATTTTTAATCAAATAAATGCAGCCTTGGCGAGCAGAAGAGCCTTCTTTCACTATGCTGATTTGTTTCTAACAATTTACGCATAAAATTAGCATATTATATTGTGACATTTAAATAACGGTTTGATCTTTGACATCATATTTAAAAGTTTCTCTCACAGTCTTTCATTTATATTGGCCTCATCAAACTCAATAGCTTAACTCTATTATGGGAATAAAAATCACACTGATCAGTTTCTCTAATGCTTAAACCTTCCTCGTCTCAGCAGATTAACGTCCTCATCAATTATTCAGCATGATCAACACACCTTCATTGCATCCTAAATCTTGATCTTCCTCTAAGCGCATGAGTAAGTTCTTCCTCTGAACAAAAGCCACAAATCACCATCTATAGGGTCTCCTGACTGTAGTTGTTTCAATTAATGTTTTGTTAACGCTTCTGCTCCATTGGATTTTCTGCATGAGGCACTAACGGCGGTTTCAGGAGACGGATGCGCTTCCTGCATCGCATTTGTGACACTTAGGGAAGAGTTAGTGCTGGTGCAGTGATGATTCTCACCTTGCATGGTTATACCGGAGGGTTCGGGGAACAGCGGGATGAGGAGGAGGTACAGGAGGTAGATGAAGGACAGTCCATTGTACCTGAACAGACATGCTGCAGAGAGAAGATATCAACATGTTAGAGTAATCTAGAGTTAAAACAAAACACAAAACACAAAACAAAACAAAACAAAACAAAACAAAACAAAAAAACATGATGTTGTACTGCATCTCTCATTTTTAAAAACATAAAGCCTGAAACAATGCTCACACAGATGAAAATATGGTAAATAAATAACAGGTATGTAACCATAATATGACACTTTGGCAAATAAAATAAAATAAAATAACATTTATTTAGATTATATTATATGTTAATGAATTATTTACATTATACTGTATATATTATGTTATATTATTGTAAATGAATGAATGAATGAATTATTTAATAAATATAGAAATAAATAAGTATTTACGATATATTATTTTTACTATGTAAATAAATGTGTATTATTTATATTATATTATTTGTAATTAAATAAATAAATATTATTTATTATTTATAGGTGAATGAATGAATGAATGAATGAATGAAAATTTACATTTATTATATGCAAATGAATGAATAAATAAATATTTAAATGATTTGTAAATTAATGAATGAATATTACTTTCTTTATATTGTTTATATTAAATTATTTGTAAATAATATTATTTACATTATATTTATGAGTGAGTGAGTGAGTGAGTGAATGAATTAATGAAAATTTACATTTATATTATATGCAAATGAATGAATAAATGTTTACATTATTTGTAAATCAATTAATATTATTTACATTATATAGTTTATATTATATTACATTATCTGTAAATAAGTAAATAAATATTATTTACATTATAAGTCAATGAATGAAAGATTGTTTGCATTATATATAAATGAATGACTGAATGAATGAATATTTGCAAAAAATATTATTATTATATTACAATATTAGTACGTAAATAAATAAGTGGGGTTTCTGCCTTTTTTAAAATACATATATTATTAACATTTCATGTTTTAATATGAAGATGAACACATCTGAGAGAATCCATTTAAGTAAGATCATGTCAAATCACAGGGTCTCGTTTACAGGCTTCAAATGAATGTCCTCGTAGACCTACTCTCTCACACACACACACACACACGTGTGGAGAGTTTCCTGAAGTTTCCAGAATATCTGCTCTGATTCTCTCCTTCCATGAACTTTATTCATCACTGGACAGAAAGATGCTCCGGAAGCTAAATAAAGCACTGTGTCATGACACGGCTCGAGTTTAACATCTAGACGAGAGTAAGTGCATTTGAAAATCTTGTTGTTAATCTTGCACGTTTGCCATTTTATGAGCTGATGCTGTGAATATCAAACGCACTTATTTCACTACCAAACAGGGAGCTCAGCAGCAGACCAGACAGAAATTACATCCTATACTCTGGAAAAGTCAAAAGAAAACTCTCAGAAGACGCCAATGACGACAAAAATATGATTACATCACCATCTACAAACTGCTAAAATACCAATTATACTGTTTAAGATTGTTAAACAGCCAATATATCTCTATTCCCTACTATACAAACAACATTTGTGACAGAAAAAGCAAGAATGACAATAAAAGGGTGAAGTAAAAGTGCAGATATCACAGCCACAGGGACTTTCCACTGCAGTTAAAGAGTCTTAAATATTGAACCATATTGGCAAACTTGAGCACTATATGGAAAGGTGATATTAAAATGAAAATCAAAAACCAGTACAAACCCAGACAGACATTATAATGCATCATTTTATTGTGATCTCAATATGTTCACATAAAAATGATGTTTTGTCTAAAGACTCAGAGTATAGTGCTGAATATGGATGGGAATCGTAAGGAATTTAATGATTCTGGTCCAGGTTACGATTCCAGTGCCTTAATGATTCCATTAACGAGTGTTTTAGTACTTCTGTGGAAGCACCAAATACTGTATTCCAACTATAACATGCCATACTTATGGAAACCTATTATTACAGTCAGAAGCACAAACTATTAATAGCAATAAAACTGTATTAAGTACAATTTACTACATTAACTGCATGAACAGAATGCAATGCAAGTCATTCTCGATAAAAACATTTATAAAAAAAAAAACATAATATGTAAACAGAAAAAAGTAAGCAGTCATTATTAAAACAAAACAAAACAAAAAAAAAATTATTTGAAAACTAATTTGCACACTTAGACA
>NW_015641089.1:426155-429687 GCF_001515625.1 Sinocyclocheilus rhinocerous
AAAAAAAAAACATAATATGTAAACAGAAAAAAGTAAGCAGTCATTATTAAAACAAAACAAAACAAAAAAAAATTATTTGAACACTAATTTGCACACTTAGACACTATTTTGAAAAACCAATAATATAATATCAAGAACCTTTTTAATGTTAAACTCATGAACCCTGTATAGCAAATTAATTAATTAATTAGTTAAATATAATAAAACGTATATATTAGATACATGCATATATGTCATATATATATATATATATATGCTAACTAAAGAACCCTGTACAGCAAACAAATAAATAAATAAATAAATTTGCTACTTGGATAATAAATGTGTATATATAATTTTATTTTATTTTTTTAACTTGAAGAATTATGGAAGTATTATGGGAACTTTTTTAAAGTTAACTAAATTACCCTGTTTAGCAACCCTGTTGTAAAAAATAAATAAACAATTTAATTAATTATTTAAAAAAATGTTTGATTAGATACATCCATATATTTCATATGTATTACATAATTAAATATTTAATTAAATTATTTTACGAACCGAGGGAGGAATCAGTGCAATTTGAATATCATTGGCATACTATTATTTATTTTTTAGTAATATTTTGAATTCAATTTTTAGATTTTCTGCTTTCATTTTAATGTTAGTTTTAGTCATTTTGATGTGTGTGTTTTACCATTTTTAATCATTTTAATTTTTTAAATATAACTTATTAATTTTAGGATATAATACATCCTAAAAATTGATGGTATGCAGAGTCATGCGTTTGATTAATCCAATATGTGCAACAATGGTCAAATCATTTTTAAGTGTGTTAAACAGAAGCCTTTGACAGAAAAACAGCTGTGCCATTGGTGGAGTTAAACAGCAGCACACCGGTGTGAGAGAGAGATAAGTGTAGGAGGCCATTAAACTCAGTCTTACTGATTACAGCACAGACATTCATCCTGTTCATTAAACCAGCAGCATTAAACACACCACCTCAGGACAAAACGCTAAACTTCTTCTGAAACGTTTAAGTGGATATTGAAACATTACCCAAAAAAACTTCCGAAAGAGAGATTGTGTCAAATATTGTATTTTTAACAACACTTTGACATTTATGGGTCCTTTTCTTTTCTAATTTGTCACATACAGCACTGCACTGCACATACAGATACATCTAATCAGATCTTTTCCTTTTAACATGACGCTTCTGACATGGACAGTTAACTTGAGATGACAATAAAAATGCGGCTACATCAGAATCGCTGCTTAATTCCTTCACAAAGCTTCAGTCACATCTTTCCTTTAGAGACAGAAGCGAATCCACACTGACCTCGCTCAAACCATCATCCAGCTCACGAATAATTGATGTTTCTGGAGAACTGAAAGGCTTTCATTCCATACTCAGACTGACGGCAGGTGAAAAACACTTTACATTTTCACAATTAAACCACAGATGCTTAGAACATTAGAAATAAATTCAACTCGGGCCAGTGTTGTTATAGTTAACTAAAACCATAAAAAAAACTTTCATTACTTAAAATAAAATGAACTTTAACTAAAGTAAAATATTTTAAAAAGGACACATATTTCATATTTTGCTTTCAACATTTCTCAACATTTTAATTTAAGTTGATGTACTAAAATAACTATTTAAAATAATAATAATAATAAAATAAACAAAATTACAAAAACACAAAACAAAATTACTAAATGCCCCAGGGTTATTATAGTTAACTAAACCCATAAAATAAAACTTTCATTACTTACAAAACAACATTTTTCATTTTATTTAACATGTACTGAAATAACTAAAACTGAAAAAATAATAATAATAATGAGCATATATAGGCATGTTAAAAATAAATAAAAAATGACAACACACAAAAAACTACTAAAATGTACCAGAGTTATTATAGTTAACTAAAAATAATAACAATAATAATAATAATACACTTTCATTACTTAAAATAAAATAAACTAATAAAAAGAAAACTATTTTTTATTTCAGCTAGGTGCAAATGCAACATTTCTCACTTTTATTTTAATTTAACTTGCTGTACTAAAATAACTAAAACTGAAAAATAAACTATACAGACATTAAAAAACTAATACAAATTACAAAAACAGACAAAATTACTAACATTTTAACCAAAAAGCAAAATATAAAAATAAAATACTAATTCAAAATATGAATTAAAAAAAAACTATAATAGTATTTCAATGATCCTAAAATTACACTGACTCATCCCTCAGTTCATAAAAACAAAATATGTATTTACTATAATGAAATTACAATAGAAGTCTAAGAGGTAGGGCATTACACTGGAATAAACATTAAAATACACTGTTTTTGAAAGAATATCCACAATACTTAAACATTAAATGAGTTAAAATGAGCCTAGTGTGATAAAATCACTAACCTTTTAACACATAGCTAGTTAATCCAGTAATATAAAAATATTTTTTTTTTTGTTGTTGTTACTTTTAACACTTAACTAGTTAATCCAGTAATATAAAAAAATATTTTTTGTTGTCGTTGTTACTTTTAACACTTAACTAGTTAATCCAGTAATATAAAAAAATATTTTTTGTTGTCGTTGTTACTTTTAACACTTAACTAGTTAATCCAGTAATATAAAAAATATATATATATTTTTTGTTACTTTTAACACATCTAGTTAATCCAGTAATATAAAAAAAATATATATATTTTTTTTGTTACTTTTAACACATCTAGTTAATCCAGTAATATAAAAAATTTATATATATATTTTTTTTTGTTACTTTTAACACTTAACTAGTTAATCCAGTAATATGACCGCTAAAGAGCTGATTTAGACAATTTACAGCTAAAATAACATTTCTGTACAAATAAAAAAAAAATACTCTAGGTAGAATTTGATTCCTCAAACATTTCTAACCAAGAGAAACAAAAGCATCTGCTAGTAAATTTCACAAAGAAATAGCAAGTAACTGCTATTTCTGCTCTCCATTTAATCTTGCTGCTGTCTAGGAGAAACAGCAGAGATATTAAAGAGCCCTTCTTTGTGATTACTCTTTCATGCGGACAGACATCCGTCAGATGCTGACAAAGTCCAATGACACTCCAACACTGACTCTCAAACATCTCAAGACCTGCTCGCGTTCCAACATGAACATTCAGCACTCCTGTCCATCCTGAGCGGATGACCTTTGCTCAGTACTACTTCAACCAAAAAAATAAAATCATCAAATATTAAAGGTGTGTTTACGATAATGGGCAGCCGATTCTTCTCTCCACATTATTAATTCATGCGGTTAAAACGACTTTCCACCGATTAATGGAGATGCTCCATGGCTTGGCAATTGCGTTTGGAGGAAAAAAGACAGAAAGGACTTAGGCTGTCAACAGATACATTACCATCTTATAGAGTGGATCTTATCTACCTATAGAAGGAGAGCCAGACAGAGAGAGAAAGAGAGAGAGAGAGAGAGAGAGAGAGAGATAGAGAGAGAGAGAGAGAGTGAGTGAGTGAGTGAGTGTGTGCGCGTATTTGTGACAAAT
>NW_015641089.1:429834-443531 GCF_001515625.1 Sinocyclocheilus rhinocerous
TTTGCGAGAGAACGCAAAAAAAATTTCCTCCCACCCCGAATTTTTTCCCCACCACCATGTCCCTTTAGGGGCTCCGTACCAAGGCAATATTTCTCAATTTCATTTTAATTTAATTTGATGTACTAAAATAACTAAAACTGAAATAAAAAATGTACACACTATAGGCATATTAAAAAATAATAATAATAAAAATGTCAAAAACACAACAAAATGACTAAACACCCCAGGGTTATTATAGTTAACTAAACCCATAAAAAGCATCACTTAAAATAAAATGCATTTATTTATTTCAGCTAGCTGACAAGGCAACCTTTCTCATTTTCATTTTCATTTAACTTGATGTACTAAAATCACAAAAAAAAAAAAAAAAATGATATATATAAAATAGCAAAAATTACTAAAAACCTAGGTTATACTAAAACCATAAAGAGTATTACTTGAATCAAAAATAAAAATATTTAAAAAACTGAACTTATTTCAGCTATTTTAGACAAGAGACAACATTCATTTTAATTTAACTTGATATACTAAAATTACTAAACCTGCTCTACACACTTCACACTAACCCTTCATTTCTGTTATTTTATTCATGCATTTAGTCATTCGTTGTTGTTTTTTTGTACTGATATTTTTTCAATGTCAATGTTTATTAAAACTGCAATTTACAACAATCAATCAATGCATAAGTCCCAGCTTTCAAGAATATAGAGATGGGAATAGAATAAGTGTCTAATAATGTCACAAATAGGAAAAAAATGTGAAAATGTGTAAATAATTATTACTATAAATGGCCGGGCCAGAATGGAATCATTCAGAATTAAAAAATAAATAAATACGAATAAATAAGCATATAAAATCACTCCATATGTTTTATGCAAAAGTCACTGGTGTCGAATGTCTCTTTAAAACACTCAGAGGGGTTTCATCTATTACTCTGTCAATAATCTATGACATCAGCTCATCCCTTGTGATCAAACACTCGTTATCAGTTACACTCCACAGAACAATTAACCAGCCACAATCACTGCCGACGAGTAAAACCACATTAGGACAAACAGTGATTACTAATCATTTATCCTGCATGTTTTACTTCAGGTGAAGTCCAGACATAAAGCTGTCTGACAAAAACAGCATTACTGTCTTAAATCATGATGGATGCATGTTATTAAACATATCAAAACATTTAATAGAGCAACCAGAGGAGGAGTTCATTATTGTGACATTCATATATTTTGCCAATTTTCTCTACTCAGAGCCAAAATTTCACTTAAATAAAATAAAGTAAATAAAACACTGCAGTTTTGCACATAAGACCGTACAGGGTTATTCCTCACAAGATCTATACTTCATGGTTTTGAGTCAAAAGTCCAATTATACAAATTATATACACCCTTATACAAATATACAGTATATACACATTTTTCGGTAGCAGTGGTTTTGTACAGTATGTTCACTTCCACAAATTAAGAAATTTTATGAATCTTATCCTCGAAAATAGCTATTTTATCAAATTAATTACAATTTCTGAACCAAAAACAATGACTTTTAAACTTTGTTTCATGAATTTTCTGTTTAGTAATCAGTTTACTGTTTATATTTTACAGAAAAGCCCTCAAAAAAAAAAAAATCATAGATTTTAAATACAGCTAGCTATATGTTGTTAAAAATGTCTTTGTTTTGTGCAGAAATTAATAAATAAATAAATAAATAAATGAATAAAAATACACACTAGAATTTACAATATATTTTCAACAACACATCTGTATTTCAAATCTATCATTGTCTATTTAAGGACTTTCTGTAAAAATACACAATAGAATTTAAAGTGTGACAACTAGCCCCTGTTTATCCTACACCGCACAAATAAATAAATAAATGGTATTTCGAAGTTTACTGGAGTAAGTTTCAGAAAGAAAATACTATTTTAGTTTTTCTACTTCGAAATTTCACGTTGAATTCAGTGTATAATTGCTGTTTTTTACGAAATTTACTAGCAATTTTTGAGTGACAAAGTTTTCCTTACACACTTTTCTTGTACTTGAGCAGCTTTTTAACACTTACTTTGTAAACTGGTAAGTATAATAACGCAGTACTATAATATTTAGAAAAAATATTTGAACCCAGAATTTAAAGACTAATCAAATATATGTGATCTATACGTGTGGAAAACTACGAAAATTATGAATACGGAAAAATATCAAATATACAATGATGATGATGATGATGGGCAAAGCGCCCTTCAACATACAAACTTTTCTATTCTTCATAAAATGTCACTTTATATGAACGTCTGTCTTCGTATAACCTTTTTTAACTACGTTCTACTTAAATTCAAACAGTATTTGACAGATCAAGAGCTGCATGATCATCCGCACCTGCCGCGTAACGGAGAAACTGCGCATCTCCACATTGAGCACTGACGCAAAACCCTCCGAAACCTTCAACAGGATCAAAGGCTGAACACAAGTGTTGATGGAGACGCTTACCTGCCGCCAGACACACTGGCAACAGCACTCTGAAGATCAGACCACACACCACCTCAGAAGCCATGGCTCTCAGATGAGAAGGACAAACTGCAGCATCCAGCAGCCAGATGTCCTGGACCCGGGACGGGACGGCATCCTTCGAGCGCCTTTACACCGGATCCTCCATGCGTCCTGCACGAAAACTTCCAGTTAAGGACTCCCTCTTCGTCTAAAAAAAGTGCTCTGTGTGCGTCTCGAGTGGGTGAAAGTGTTTGATCTAACTCATGATGATATGGAGATGTGGTGTTCGCTTGCGCAAAGTCCTCGTTTTCTCCTTGCGCCAGAGCGCGCGCGGGATGCGTCCGAAGAACCGCGTGAATCCTGGAAAAATCTCTTCGTATCCTGTGGCACCAGAGCGAATCAAACTGATTCAAGTTCTTTAAGGCTAAATAAACTGTCCCTTGATCACCTAAAGTCACTCATGTCGAAGGCGTCCTCACTTCCATCTCCACACACAGCTGCTCTGAAAGCCACAGGCATTCCGGTCAATGACAAACGCCCGTTCGTGAGTGATGGAGCGCGGGTCCAATCAGCGGCCGAGGGGGGCGGGGCCTGCGAACCCTGAGGGACGCTCCATTTGACTGCTGTTTTACTAGGAACTCATCATCATTACAAAGTGCTTCTAGAAAAGATTTGATCACAGTCATGCACTTTTATTTTTTTTTAGCTGACTAAGTCAGCTCTTCCGTACGCTACAGTTCAAAAGTTTGGGGTCAGTACATTTTTATTCTTTCTTTTTTTGAAATAAATTAAAACGTGTAGCCTATTCAGCAAGGATGTGTTAAATTGTTAAGAAGTGATTTTTAGAAACGATTTATATTTTGAATAAATGCTGTTCTTTTTCACTTTTTATTCATCAAAGAATCCTAAAACAAAGTATAGCAGTTTCCCCCAAAAAATATTTGGCAGCACAACTGTTTCCAGCACTGATAATTCTAATAATAAATCAGCATATTAGAATGATTTCTGAAGATCATGTGACACTTTATACTGGAGTAATGGCTGATGGAAATTCAGCTTTGCATCACAGAAATAAATTATATTTTAAAGGATATTAAAATAGAAACCATTATTTTATATTGTAATAACATTTTGTAAGATTATTGTTTTTTTCTGTATTTTTGATCAAATAAATGCAGCCTTGATGAGTAGAAGACACTTCTTTAAAAAACATTACAAGTCTTACTGATCCCAAACTTTTGACCGGTAGTTGAATGTCAAATACATACATACATTTGTGCTACTTACCTTAAAAACATAGTAAAATCAAAAAGTTCTAAAGAATTTGCCATTTAAATCTGTGAAAAAGCAGAAAACTGAAGGATTTTGAAGAAATAAAAACAAATTATGACAAAATGAAGAAGAAACATTTCAGGATGCGATCTATTTCTAAATGTCAATGAGTCTCACTGATTATGTGAAATTATCACATGAAATTAATCCTTAATGATATCCAGGCATTATGAAGACATTAAAACACCCAAACATGTTACGCAGAAAACAATCAGTGAAAAAAATAAAACATAAGAGGGGACTAAATAACAACTGTCTCCTTTTTGTTAAAATGTTACAAGTGTTTAAACCATCATAAATTAATTATATCAATCATAATCACATCAGACAGGGAGTTAGTTGCTTTAAAATAGTGAAAGTGAAAGTGACGTGACATGTGGCCAAGTACGGTGACCCATACTCGGAATTAGTGCTCTGCTTTTAGCCCATCCTAAGTGCACACACACAGCAGTGAACACACACACACCGTGAACACACACCCGGAGCAGTGGGCAGCCATTTGCGCCCGGGGAGCAGTTGGGGGTTCGGTGCCCTGCTCAAGGGTCGTGGTATTGAAGGTGGGAGAGAGCGCTGTACATTCACTCCCCCCCCCTACAATCCCTGCCGGTACGAGACTCGAACCCGCAACCTTTGGGTTACGAGTACGACTCTCTAACCATTAGGCCACGACTTCCTCAAATAGCCATCCTTTCTGTTGGTTGCTTCCTCCTTAAAACTACAGTAGCTTTGTTTTTTAACACTGTACTAACCATCCTTGTTGTTTTATAACCAAAGATCTAGTAAAGAAGCTTTCGTTTGCATCTAGTTTGCTTCCCTGATGTCTAATTCCACCAGAGATATTGAACAACTATTGCAGCTGTGCCAAACAGCCCTGCTGTTCCCTTCAGGTTAGCAGTGGATATGTGATCTAATGCTGCAGGTGAGGCAGCATCAATAATGCATCTGACATGGTGTTTGTTCATTAATGGTGTTGATGATAGGAGATCTGAGAGCAGCTCTCATGCTCTTTAAAAACCGCACATCAACTCTCGGCCTCAGGATGGCATCAAAATTTGAACACAAAAGCACTTACACTGGATTAAACTTCCAGGATGTTTAATTCCTTGGCTGTCATAAGTAGCTAATAATAGAATAATGTCTATAATCCATATACTTAGTTGTCTGCATACACATTTATTAGCCCTCACATATACACACAGATGCAGACAATTAGAGATGGAACATTAAGCATAAATATTTCAAACAGAAGTACCTTCAGTTTGAATCACACAAGACGATGAAGCAACCATCAATGAGCTGCTTTTACAACTGCTAACATGTTTTCTGTGGAAAATCCTCACTGGCAGTGTTTAGGAAATTGATCCTGTCTGGCTACAGTCACTTTTTAAATCACTTTTTATACTAAATCCAATTTAGGAAAAAGTCACTAGCAAACATTACATAAGTCATAAAAATATCAAACGTTCTTTAATAGGCTAACACTTTAGTTTAGGGACCAATTCCCACTGTTAACTAGTTGCTTATTAGCAAGCATATTACTAAGACTTATAAAGCACATATTAATGCCTTATTCTGCATGACCTCATTCTAGATCCCTTAATCCAACCTCATACTTACTTAACAACTACCTTACTAACTATTACTAAGCCGCAAATTAGGAGTAAATTGAGGCAAAAGTTGTAGTTAATAGTTAGTTAATAGTAATTATTGGACCTTAAAATAAAGTGTGACTTTTAATGGTTTTGATCAATAACAACTTTTAGCTGTTCTTGTGTTGCAATAATGAGATTTCTTTTCATGTTTCATTACAGGTTCTTCAGATCAGTGTTTTCCATCCTTGTTGTTTTATAACCAAAGATCTAGTAAAGAAGCTTTCGTTTGCATCTAGTTTGCTTCCCTGATGTCTAATTCCACCAGAGATATTGAACAACTATTGCAGCTGTGCCAAACAGCCCTGCTGTTCCCTTCAGGTTAGCAGTGGATATGTGATCTAATGCTGCAGGTGAGGCAGCATCAATAATGCATCTGACATGGTGTTTGTTCATTAATGGTGTTGATGATAGGAGATCTGAGAGCAGCTCTCATGCTCTTTAAAAACCGCACATCAACTCTCGGCCTCAGGATGGCATCAAAATTTGAACACAAAAGCACTTACACTGGATTAAACTTCCAGGATGTTTAATTCCTTGGCTGTCATAAGTAGCTAATAATAGAATAATGTCTATAATCCATATACTTAGTTGTCTGCATACACATTTATTAGCCCTCACATATACACACAGATGCAGACAATTAGAGATGGAACATTAAGCATAAATATTTCAAACAGAAGTACCTTCAGTTTGAATCACACAAGACGATGAAGCAACCATCAATGAGCTGCTTTTACAACTGCTAACATGTTTTCTGTGGAAAATCCTCACTGGCAGTGTTTAGGAAATTGATCCTGTCTGGCTCTAGTCACTTTTTAAATCACTTTTTATACTAAATCCAATTTAGGAAAAAGTCACTAGCAAACATTACATAAGTCATAAAAATATCAAACGTTCTTTAATAGGCTAACACTTTAGTTTAGGGACCAATTCCCACTGTTAACTAGTTGCTTATTAGCAAGCATATTACTAAGACTTATAAAGCACATATTAATGCCTTATTCTGCATGACCTCATTCTAGATCCCTTAATCCAACCTCATACTTACTTAACAACTACCTTACTAACTATTTAAAAGTATTAATTTCTTTTTTTTTTTAAACACTTAGTGTAGTGTACATGAATCAAAGCATCATTAATCTTCCAAAAATGTTAATCTATATTATGTAATAATATACTAAACACTAAATAGACATTTTGATCTCCAGAGAATTTCACAACATTCATGTCTCTCCTTCTTCAAAGTCTTAAGTAAAGCAAAAGAACAACAATCACGCCTAAGTGGCTCGCAGCTAATCAATACTGAGCGAAAGGAAGCGACTGATCAATATCCATAGTTTTTACGATTCTTCTTTGAGGGTGTAGACTCCATGATTACAGGAAACATTCACCTTCTATCCATAATTCATCAGAGAGAGTGAGTTAAACCAAAAGAACCGTCTTTTCTGATGCTCGTCCAGCCCAGATCATGAGTGGAGATCATCTCCAATATCCACCGACATTTCAATTATGCATAAACATAAACGTGATGGATTATGTGGATCTCGTTTAATGCCCAGCAATCGTTTGTTTGATTGTCCATCAGAAAACCAAACTGCATCCTGAGTGATGTTTTGATCGTAAAGCGACGCCAGGGGATGTTGCGCTCTTTTGCTTAGCATCGACCGTAAACTAATTTTCTAGAGTCACAGGAATATGTAATAAAACTGCAGTATTTGTGACTGGCACAGATCCACATGCACGGCATCTGACTTAAAACATCCATTAAGAGCCATTTATAGAAGCTTAACAAGTTTGCCTGAATCACAGCTGATGTAGATGAATCTGAAATGAATTTACAGTTAGGCTTCTAGATATCAGTGTAAAACAAGTAATGATTGTAGTGTTTGCTAAGGCAATGTCTCATAGACACTTAGGAAGAGTTCTTTTGATTTGGGCCTTTAAACACCCTAGCAACCACCTTGAAAAAAAACATAGTGACCACAAAGTAACATCAGAACAGTGTTATTATAGTTAACTAAAACTAAAAACATACATGTTGTTACATGAAAAAATAAACATTAACTAAAATAAAATAGGCAAGTAAACATTCTAGCAACACCTGAACTAAATTTCACTGGTTGTAGAGATACTAAGATGAGTACTTGAAAAGTAGTGATGTGTCGAAAATCACTCCAAGACTCCTCACATGATCTTGTACGTTTGACGACAGAGGACCTAAATGGGTAACCAGGCAAGATAAGATGTGCTATATTTCCGAAAAATAAGGCTCAGGGGAAGCAAGTACAATGAAAATAACAAGGGTCCTAAAATTGATCCTTGGGGGACACCACACTGTAATTGAGCTTACCATACATGTACTTTCTTGTTGAAGTGAAAAATGATATAATTAAATTGTTTTAATTTTTTATCATTTAAAAATATTTTTATTTATAACTTACATAATTTATACTATTAACTTCTATAAACCTATCTGACATTATGGCACTGTACATTTACTGTTAAATTGAAAATGTATATAACTTAATTTTTACATATTTTAATTTGTAATATTTTAAAAATTGATTATAATTTATATAATGTATATTTATACTATTAACTTCTATAAACTTAATGTTGACATTATCTTACCATACATGTACTTTGTTAAATTTAAAATGTATATAATTTATTTTATTTTTATAAAATATTTTTATAAAATATTTTATCATTTATTTTGGATTTTTTTATTTTAATATAAATAATCTCAGAAATAAATAAGGTTATTGTGACTTGAGAAAATGTACAGTGGGTACGGAAAGTATTCAGACCCCCTTAAATTTTTCACTCTTTGTTATATTGCAGCCATTTGCTAAAATCATTCATCTTTCCCAAAAAGACTCATGGCTGTATTAGATCAAAAGGGTGCTTCTACTAAATACTGAGCATTTTTCAGTTTTTCTTTTTTAATAAATCTGCAAAGATGTCAACAATTCTGTGTTTTTCTGTCAATATGGGGTGCTGTGTGTACATTAATGAGGGAAAAAAATGAACTTAAATGATTTTAGCAAATGGCTGCAATATAACAAAGAGTGAAAAATTTAAGGGGGTCTGAATACTTTCCGTACCCACTGTACATACTATGCATGCTACACATGCTGCATACTGCAAAAAACAGTATGTTAGTATGGCATTGTGAACATACCCTTTAACATTCATCACAGGGGTCTGACTGATCTTAATGGAGGCTGTATTTTCTTCTGCTTCCTCTGAAAGTCCACAATCAGATCTTTAATCTTGTCAATTTACATTCTGGTCATCATAAAACTACACGAGACCGAGGAAAAGCTCTCATCTCTTTGATAGAGTCAGGAGATACACATGAATTGAACTGAGAGGATATGATGAAGTGCAGGTGGAAGCGAGAGAACAACGTCAAATTGAATCACATGGCAATCTGAGTCCATACAGTCTGCTGAGTGGACAAACACTGATCATTAAACAACTTCCCACACTTATGAGTACCGACCATAATTATATTACACAAAAGTTAGATCAAGAAACGACAGACGCAAACTTCCTGTTAAGAAACTCCAAACACGCATCATGATGAACCGCTCAGTGACTTACATTCTGCTTAATTAAGCCATTTAGCTAGTTAAAAAGATTGTAGACAAATGCAAACCTTTAAACTTTTAATCACTTTATAAAGATGGGTTTGGAAGCATTTGGTCAAAACATTTGGACCTATTATTGAATTATTTTGTGCTTAACTGAATAAATTATAATTACTACAGCATAACATGTTTTGATAGATTATTTGGCCCATTTATTGAGTATTTTAAAGAAGTTTTGCTGTATTTTTGTATTTTCAGACATGTGAATGCTGACATTATGTATACATACATACATGCACTGTCTTGAATTGAATCGAAAAATTGATCTTGAATTCAAAATTTATATAATTTATTTAATATTTTTTAAATGTTTTATTAATGATTTTTTTATAATTGTTAAACATTTTTCTATATAATTTATATAATTTAAATGTATACTATTAACTTATATAAGCCTAATTTTGACATTCCCTTATTGAGCATGTCCTGCTAAACTGAAAATGTATATAATTTAGTAATTTTGAATTTTTCTATTTGAAAAGTAATTTAAAATATTTTAACATAAATTTTTAGAATTCAAATCTTAACCAAAAATTACACATGTCAAATAAAATGACATGTGTCATTTTTTAATCATTTTAATTATTTTTCTTTATAGATTATATTTATATTATTAACATTTATAAACCCAATTTTGACATTATCTTACATACATGTACTGTCTTCTTAAATTGAAAATGCATATAATTTAATAATTTTGAATTTTTCTATTTGAAAAGTAATTTAAAATATTTTAACATAAATTTTTAGAATTCAAATCTTAACCAAAAATTACACATATGTCAAATAAAATGAACCCTAACCCTAAATATTAAGATACAACATATACTAAAATACTACTATACTAAGGTTACTAAATACTTGAAATACTAAAAATTATTACACAGCATTTTAATGCCACCTGCTGGTGAGGATGAATCACTACATCTTCAATTCTTCAAAATGTACAAGTTCTACTGCAAAACACAAACTACACCAAACAGAGGAACCAACAGTTATCCTCAGAATGTACTTTCTCTAAAATTCATGGATCTCTAAACACCTTTAAATGCCTTAAATGACAAATGTGCTCATTAGCCGCATTGCTGAGGGATTGTGAAACATTTTAAGACTGATGTGCAGCTTTCAGTTTCACTTTTAGTAATACTGTACTGTGAAATAAGAAAAATGTATTTACTGTAGTTTGGATCGGTTTTCTGTGTAACAGAAAACATATGTAATGGGTTAACAAATCCATGAATATAAAGGTTTTAATAGCTTTTTTAACTTGTTTTCAATTCACTGAAATAGTTTAGCAGTGACACATTTATAGAAGTACAAAAATGTGCTTGTTACTGTATGTGTAACAGATAATGTTGCTGACTTTCTCTCCAGTGCTGCAGAGGGTGCTCAAACTCTTTCTGGTGCATCTAACAGTCAGCATGGCGTCTGCTGTGTTTTGGGGTTCATTCCTGCTGAATCTGTTCTTGCACACAAGAGGATTTACTGAAGTTCAGCAACTATCAGATTCATGCTACAAACCCATGAAGGACCACAGACCATCATTCATAAAGTATGGGAATATTTCTCATTTGTACATGTTTTATTTGCAACCTTTACATGCTACTTACAAAACGTACTGTATTATGGCAATTTTTGGACAAGTATGATGTCACAATCTTGCATTTTAGTACATACTTGGGCAGGTACTTCATCTTCACATATTCCCCTTTTCTTTTTTTTTACATGTACCATTGTGTTTTTTGCATGTGGCATTATAGTAGTACCTTGGAGCCATATATATCTATTCTATATAAATATGGTAATTTCACTGCCAAAAAAAAAAAAAAGTAAGGTTACTAAATACTTGAAATACTAAAAATTATTACACAGCATTTTAATGCCACCTGCTGGTGAGGATGAATCACTACATCTTCAATTCTTCAAAATGTACAAGTTCTACTGCAAAACACAAACTACACCAAACAGAGGAACCAACAGTTATCCTCAGAATGTACTTTCTCTAAAATTCATGGATCTCTAAACACCTTTAAATGCCTTAAATGACAAATGTGCTCATTAGCCGCATTGCTGAGGGATTGTGAAACATTTTAAGACTGATGTGCAGCTTTCAGTTTCACTTTTAGTAATACTGTACTGTGAAATAAGAAAAATGTATTTACTGTAGTTTGGATCGGTTTTCTGTGTAACAGAAAACATATGTAATGGGTTAACAAATCCATGAATATAAAGGTTTTAATAGCTTTTTTAACTTGTTTTCAATTCACTGAAATAGTTTAGCAGTGACACATTTATAGAAGTACAAAAATGTGCTTGTTACTGTATGTGTAACAGATAATGTTGCTGACTTTCTCTCCAGTGCTGCAGAGGGTGCTCAAACTCTTTCTGGTGCATCTAACAGTCAGCATGGCGTCTGCTGTGTTTTGGGGTTCATTCCTGCTGAATCTGTTCTTGCACACAAGAGGATTTACTGAAGTTCAGCAACTATCAGATTCATGCTACAAACCCATGAAGGACCACAGACCATCATTCATAAAGTATGGGAATATTTCTCATTTGTACATGTTTTATTTGCAACCTTTACATGCTACTTACAAAACGTACTGTATTATGGCAATTTTTGGACAAGTATGATGTCACAATCTTGCATTTTAGTACATACTTGGGCAGGTACTTCATCTTCACATATTCCCCTTTTCTTTTTTTTTACATGTACCATTGTGTTTTTTGCATGTGGCATTATAGTAGTACCTTGGAGCCATATATATCTATTCTATATAAATATGGTAATTTCACTGCCAAAAAAAAAAAAAGTATGAATATTTAAACATTCTTATATGAGGATACATTTACTTGAGAATCAAAATTACCTGATTCTTAGTTTCTGACAAAAGTATCAAAATTAAGTTAATTTCTGCTTAAAAAAATAAAATAAAATCTGTCAGTGAGGTATGAAAAATAATCTTGTTTTCCCTTTGAATTAAATTTATCTTACCCCACTGGCAATTTTTTTTCCTTCTTGTTTTAAGCATAAACTCACTTAATTTTTCCACAGATTTTTCAGAGAAGAAGACGTAATATCTTAAGTCATTTTGCTTCTCAAGTATATATATATATATATATATACACACACACACACACACACACACAGTAGAGATCAAAATTAGAGAACAGCCTACAATATCCTAAATTTCAAGGTCAACGGTTAGTGCTATTTGAAGTTATCCTAACAAGAGTTAAGTAATTTTTTTAAGCATATTTCATCATTTAACTGAATTCTGAAGCACAGTATAAAAAACTTAAATGAGATATCTGAAAAAGAACTCTGATCAAAATTAGAGAACACTTACAGATACCTCTAATAGTTGTTAATTTGGCACCTGGTGTTAATTTCCTTAATTATATGACAAACCCTATTTAACTTCGCAGTATTCCTGCAATTTTCATTGAGATGACGGGCCGCTCTAAGGTGACTGAAAGCCTGCAACAGCAGATTGTCCAGATGAAGGCCAATAGCAGAGATAGCAAGAGAAGCTGGTCATTCCAAATCTGTGATTTCTTGAATCGTTACAATGAGACTAACTCATTCAAGTCCCCCAAAAAGGCTGGTCGTCCACGTAAGACAAATGCACGAGAGGACAGGATAATGCAGAGACTCTCAACTCTCAGCACTGCAGCTGGAATTGCTCAACAGTTCAGCTCTGAACAGGACCTGGATCTGTCTCGGCACGTTTAAGAGAAGTCGGACTGAAAGCGCACTCTGCAGAGATCAAACCTCTCATCAGCAGAAAGAATCAAAAGGCTGGACTCATCTTTGCTGAGGAGCATGTTGTGTGGAGAGAAGAGAACTGATCCAAAGTTCACTTTAGTGATGAGAGCAAGTTTCATTTATTTGGTTCTGATGGGAAACATTATGTTTGGCATCAAGCTGAGGAAAGACTGAAGCCCGAGTGCGTAAAGAAGTCTGTGAAAGGTGGAGGAGGAAGTGTGATGGTTTGGGCCGAGTGTGTAAAGAAGTCAGTGAAGTGTGGAGGAGGAAGTGTGATGGTTTGAGGGATGTTTGGGCCTCTTTTACAGCTACATGGCAGGAGAATACAAATATTCATCAGAACTTGCTTCAGCAACATGCAGTTCCTTCCCTGCAAGCATCTCCTGATCAGCCTGCAGTTTTCATGCAGGACAAAGCTCCCATCACACTGCAAAATGGGTAAAGCAATTCCTTGAAGAAAACATCCTTCAATGAAAACATTGAAATAATGAAATGGCCGGTGAAATGGTGAACGATGAAGATTACTTTATTTCTGAAAAAATCAAGTGTTCATAAATTGTTCTCTAATTTTGTTCCCTAATGTGTGTGTATATATATATATATATATATATATATATATATTAGGCATGGGACGATAGCCGGTTTCAAGGTATACCGCGGTTTGGAAAAGTCACGGTTTCAAAATTACTAAAAAATTTTGTTATACCGTTCCTGCGGTATGCACAGTTTTTTTTACGTGTCTTCAAAGACGGAAAGTGCAGGACTCCCTCAGTTGTGTGCAGCGAAGAGCGTAGCGAGTCAC
>NW_015641089.1:443735-474561 GCF_001515625.1 Sinocyclocheilus rhinocerous
TATATATCTGTGTCATCTTCGGTTTTCTCCCTCTTTCACCCCCGATCAAGACAGAGACTCACCCGCCGTTTGTTTCAGTGTTGAAATAAATACTATTTGGCTTGCTACCGAGGCAGATAACATGGCTAATTAACTAGCTAACGTCAACTAGTTTCCTCACTCACGTTACTTCACAGAGTGAAGAATAGCAGTCTAAAGTACGTACTGTAGCCTACTTTCCTGCGATTTAGTACAATATCCGGGAAAGGTGAACATTCCTGCATCATAACTTGGACTGAAAGATGAATGTGTAGAAAGCGAGCATGTCTCCAAAAACCTTGTTGAGCTGCAGGTTTATGCATGCATTTTTTATAATTTTTTTTATTTTATTTTTTTACAGAAATTATGTTTTGATTATATTTTTGATTATTGAGCTGCAGGTTTAGGCTCACTTAAGTGACTGCATTTAATTAAGAAGAATTTAATTATTTATTCTAATTATTTAGCCTTGACATGTTTACTGTTCCAAAATGTTCCTTAAAAATAAAATGTGTTCAGTGGAAAAAGTAGTTTTTTTTACCCAGACATTTAAAAATAACATATTTTAGAGCTGTAATCGCAATACTGTGAAACCGTGATATTTTTATCTAAGGTTATCATACCGTCAGAATCTCATATCGGCCCATGCCTAATATATATATATATATTAGTCTTCATTTTGGTCTCATTTTCCATTACAAATATCTTCACATTCTTAAATCAGGATACATTTACTTGAGAATCAAAATTACAAGATTAAGTCTTGTTTTCTAAACAACAAAACTGTTGGTCAACGGGGTAAGAAAAGTGAATGATTTTTTGACATATCTTTTCTTGTCTTAAGGATAAACTCGCTCAATTTTCATCAAATTTTCATTCTCAAGTAAATTTATTAAGAACTCATTTCTTTTCAGTACCCAGGTACCTTCACCTTTTACATGAAGGGTAAGATGCAGGGAATTTAGGAAGATAATGAGATGTTATGAGGTGTTAAATCTGAAAGGCACTAACGGTATTTTAACCTGATGTTTACAGTGTGTCTTCTGCCGTCATTCACTGAACTGATACGATACCGGTTCTGTAACATGCATGTTTTAGGACATACCCCCGGCCTCATGAATATGTAAACGTCTCTGATCTCCCCGCCTCCTGGGACTGGCGCAACATTGATGGCAGAAACTATGTGAGCGTCACACGCAACCAACACATCCCACAGTACTGCGGCTCCTGCTGGGCCCATGGGCTCCACCAGCGCTCTCGCAGGTCAGACTCAGGACACTACAGTAGAGTACAGTGTAATAGAGTACAGAAAATTCAGCTCAAACACATGGATTTTTCTGTCTTAAATTCAGATCGCATCAACATCAAGAGGAAAGGGGCGTGGCCTTCTGCTTACCTGTCAGTGCAGAATGTGACTGACTGTGGCGGGGCGGGCTCATGTTACGGTGGAGATCACATGGGCGTATATGCATATGCACGAGCGGGGCATTCCTGACGAGACCTACAATAATTACCAGGCCCGAAATCTAAGTAAGACACCAAACTCTGCAATGACATGAGATGCTGTGAAAATGTATGGAAGCCCATTTCCGCCAAAAAAAGTTAAAAAGGTAATTCCATTATGGACTTTTTATCTCACAATTTTGACTTTTTCCTCGCAAATGAAAGAAAAAAGGTCAGAAGTGCGAGACACAAAGTTAGAATTGCGAGATAAACGTGCATTTCTAAGAAAATATAGTCAGAAACGCAAGATATAAACTCGTAATTCTGAGAAAAAAGTCAGAATAACAAGATATAAAGTTAGACTTGCGAGATATAAACTCATAATTGCAAGATTTAAAGTTACAATTCTAAGAAAAAATTGTGAGATACAAACCTGCAATTCTGAGAAAAAAGTAGGGAATGTGAGATACTGTATAAACTCGAGAAAAAGTAAGAATTGTGAGATAAAAATTCAAAGTTACCTTTTATTTTTTATTATGTGGCAGAAACAAAAAAACAGAATTGCAAGATTTAAATTCAGAATTACAAGATGTAAACTCAAAATTTACAACAGAGTCAGAATTGCGAGAATAAAAGTCAGAATTGTGACAATTGCCTTAATTTATCTTGTAGCAGAAACAGGCTTCCATAAAAATGTCATATGAGTTGCATTTAAAAGGCTTTTTTTTTTTATCATTTCAACACGCAAATGTCATATGCATTTACAAATTAAAACTTTTGTCCAAGTAACAATAACTGCACTAATCATACAATAATTACTCTTGCATATTATGCACATTGTAACGGTGAAGTAGAAGTACATTGCGAGTTGTGGCGGATTTAAATATAGGTCTTATTTTTCTTCTCTAATTTTTTTTTGGCAGAATGTGACTCCTTTAATCAGTGTGGCACATGCTCGTTCTTTGGCTCCTGCTCGATAATTAAAAACCACACCGTGTGGAAAGTTGGAGATTATAGAGACGTCTCAGGACGAGACCGAATGAAGGCTGAGATTTACAAAAATGGGCCAATCAGGCAGGTTCTTCAGCCCATATTTTGAGTTAGATATAAATTTAAAAAGTAAGCCACAACTCTCTTACTGTTGGGCCTCAATGGCAGCAAAATCAATATGATGCAAATGATAAAAGTATTTGGCTATAGTTCATGAACAGTTTTTACAGCAGGGTTATTATAGTCAACTAAAACTAAAACCATAAAAACAGTTACCTGACATAAAATGAAAAAAATAAAATAAAATAAAAAACATTACATCACCGAATCACATCATCTCAGTGGCAGGATGGGGCATCACAGAGGACGGGACCGAATACTGGATCGTCAAAAACTCCTGGGGCGAGTTCTGGGTTAGTAGTGACAGCGTCCTTTGGGCTTTGGTCTGATCTCTGCTTAGTTTTACCACTATCATATGAGGCCTATAGATTTAAGAAAAAAGTCTAATCAATTAAGTGATGTTTGTAAACAAATTTCGGGAGGAGCACGCACAGATAATTAACACGGCCAGTTCATCATTAGTGATTACACCATTTATCCAATCAGCGCAAGAGAAAACTCCTATAAATAACCAAGTACGTCCTACCTTCGTTATGCATTAAAGAAATTATTTATCTCAAAACTTTAAATTACTCACCCATTTGGTGGCTTTCAACTTTCCTCTGTGTCACTTTCCAAAACCTTCACTCTGTCTTCTCCTCTCTGGTGGAATTGCTTATGCAGCTCTATCGTAAGTCACTTTGGATAAAAGCAACTGCTAAATGCATAAATGTAAATGGATCATATAAAGGAAGGCGAAATTCTGAAGACTGTGCTGGTTTCTCCTTTTCATGCAATTACAAAACCTTTTCTTGAACACGCAGTAAGTGTGTTAGAATGGCTGTGATTAAACTCTTTGTCTTGTGTTTTACAGGTGGAGTCAGGCTGGGCCAGGATTGTCACCAGTGCATATAAGGGAGGGAAAGGAAACTGGTACAATCTCGCCATCGAGCACTACTGTGCATACGGAGACCCGATCTTTACATAGATCAGGAGGAGCCATCTGGAGCAGTTCCTCTCATAGAATTAGCATTGACTCAATCTTGGAATTGACCTGGGATCAGACCTCACCGAGCAACATAGACACTATTTATAATTGCTAAGAAATATAATTCTTCTGGTGTTCTGGGTGTAAATAATTGTTGTCATATCAAACATGGGAGATGTGTTACATTACAATTTTTGTAGTAGAGTGAGCATGGAAATGAGTGATAGTACACAATTACGTGATACTTGATTATTTTATTAAAAATCATGTAAAACACTTTCGGAGTTTTAAAGGTTGGAAACTTTAATTTAATATTGAAATATTGCACATCATAAATCAGAACTCTCCCTATAATTGCACTTTACTATGTTTGTTTTTGTTCTAAACAGAACACTAAAAACAATTCTGTACTTTCAGCCGTGTAGCAATTGAATAGTTTTTTCTCTCTCTCTTTTTGTCTATTGCAGTCACTGAATGAATCTCTCTAACCTGTTAAAAAATCTGTCATGAATTAAATCTGTCATGAATTAATTTATGTGGACTTTATTTTAAAGTCATTGTGTCTAGACAAGATGACTTCCACTGCTGTATTACAGTAATGACAATTTAATAAGAATCGAGAATAATTATAATTCAAACAATAATAAAAATTTTGAAGCGCTAATATATAAACACAAAGCACCTGAAAGCATTACAGTCATTAAAATTTGTGAAGGAAAAATATACCTAATTATCACGCAATTAAAGGTGGGGTAAGAGATTTCTGGTAGCCAGTGTTGATATTTCAAATCACCAAAACAAACACGCCCCTACCCCAAAAGGGTCTCGTCCCTATTTTGATAGCTCCGCCCCACACATACATACCCAACCCAGGCAACGACTATGACACACAAGCTTATTCAAGCAAAAGCCAGCATATATTAGTTCTGTGAAACAAAGCAAAACCAATGTTACTCACCTATCGAGAAGAAACAAAGCAACCTCGGCGTCTGATCGCAGGCCGTCCCGCTCCTTGAGTTCTCTCCAGCGCTGGAAAGCTGATCCGTTATTTGCACGGGTCCTGCTTCTTGCCTTATCGTAAGCCTTCTTTTGTTCCGCATACGGTTTCCTCTTTTGTTTTTTATCATCTCTATCTTTCTGTCGCTCGGCTCGGTGGAAGCTTCTGTCACGAAAACAAATTCCTCGTATGTGTAAACATACCTGGCAATAAAGCTCATTCTGATTCTGATTCTGATTCTATGATATATATAGAAGTTAGATTAACAAAACATTTAGTATTGTCATTATTACTTTATTATGCATCAACATAATAAAGCAATAAATACTTGCTTAAAGTTTAATTTACTTACAAATACAAAAAAATGGAAGAAAAATCCCGACAAATTCCTTTATGGTAATTTATACATGGCATATGTTTATAAGTGATGCCTGACTGGTGCCCGTTTGCTTTCTCTCTCATCTGGGCTTAGCAACAGCACTAGCAGACACTGCATTGGTCAGAACTGACTGAAGGAAGCCCTGCGGTTCGTTACATCTCCTGTCAGTCAAACAGAACACGAACCAAGACATGGTTCCCGGCTACAGGAGAAAACAAGGGCACTGGGCTGGATAATTACCCAGGCGTGAGGATGCTGAGAGGCGCAGCCCTCTTCTGCCTCTCTCCGCGGCTCAACTCTGGATGCCATTGGATCACTTTTATTAAGATGCATCATTTGATCTCTGTGCACCTGAATGCGTTTGCTTTAATTTGATTTCAAATGGCGTAAATCTAGATTAGAACGAGGATGCCAAACATCTCTCGTCTGCTCTGCAGAATCCGATTAAATGACATAAGCGAATTGAATTGATAGATTAAAGGCATTATAGCTGCTTTCGTTGTTTTTAAGATCATAAATCCTCTATCAAATATTTGTGCATAATTTACTGAGCTTGCAAATCCGATTCGTCTTCGAGCATCGATCCAGGTAAGCATCAAATTTCAAAATCATTAATATTCATACGCATAATGTAAGGTTGCATACTAGCTACCTGTGTTTGTGATACAGTATGCAGTATGCATTGTGTTTTGCAAAACTGCATCTCTGCTACGTGCGTTGCGCAGCAACCAATCAATGCCATTGACGTGTTCAGAAGTGTTACATTGTTTGGCATGATGAAACCATGGCAAATTGCTCTATGGGATGCAAAAAGACAATATTAACAGTGATTGCAAGAGGCTTAATGAGGCATCGTTGTTGCAGTGATGCATTGCAGTGCATCATGTATTAAAACACCATCCATCCATCCATACTTAAATGACTTGCATTCTAAGCATGCTTCAATGACAGCACAGTGAAACCCATGTGGGGTTGGTTGGGACTGTACATATTGTACCTAATGTAGGTTACTAAGCAATGTACTGTACAGCAGTCTGCCTACACACTCCAATTCTGCATTGCAGCTTGATTGATGACACACCAAAACACACTCCCACGCGGCAAATGTACGGCAATGCGTGCAAGAGTTTGCTTTGGCTTTCATGTATGAATAGAATTATTTCTTTATATGAAATATGCAATAGCAAGACTAGGATAAAATCAATTAATACGCTGTTATTCCCAGTAATATGCAGTGTATTCATAGTGTACGTCAAAGCTGACTTTAATACACTAGGAATAGCAAAAGAAAAAAAAGTAAAATAATGGTTCAAATGGGGACTGAACAGCTTGATCACTGCAACAAGAGGTCCTGGTAAAAATGCAAATCACTTCTTAGATTTTTTTTTTTTTTTCATTAAATAATTTGATATATTATTAAAAGGTAGAGTTAATCAGTGTGCTGTGTTTGTTAATAAAACAAATGGGTTTTTGCTTTAAAGAAACAGTTCACCCAGAAATTAAAATTTGCTGAAAATTTACTCGGCTTTAGATCATTAAATATGTAGATGAGTTTGTTTCTTCATTTGGAGAAATGTAGCATCACATCACTTGCTCAGCAATGGATCCTCTGCAGTGAATGGGTGCCGTCAGAATGAGAGTCCAAACAGCTGATAAAAACATCACAATAATCCACAAGTAATCCATCTTAATAATGGATGTGTTTCTTAAAAACACGCATCTTTTCTCTTCACAAGACATTAACTGATGGACTGGAGTGGTGTGGATTACTTGTGTATTATTGTGATGTTTTTATCAGCTGTTTGGACTCTCATTCTGACGGCACCCATTCACTGCAGAGGATCCATTGCTGAGACACTGATGCAATGCTACATTTCTCCAAATCTGATGAAGAAACAAACTCATCTACATCTTGAATGTCCTGAGGTTGGGTAAGTTTTTGGGTAAATAATTTCAATGCTTTTATTATTGCTGCTGCAAAATTCAAAATGAGTACAGAGTAGCACAATGAAATAGAAAGGACCTTTCCTCTCTCCTTCCATCGTTCTTTCACTCTGTGCATCTACGTAATTAGCGTTCCTGTGGAGATGTGGTAAACAGCAGCTGATGCAGGAGAATCATTAGCTAATTGCCAGCATCGATGTTCTCCTCCCCATCTGCAAATCACTTACGGTTGCGTCGGATTTCAAACTTGATATCAGTTTTTTCTCTAGCCTCCTTAGAGATTAAAGAAATAGTTTAACCAAATATGAAAAATCTGTCATCTGCTCACCCTCAAAACGCTTGCACTTCTTCTATAGCTTCTCCTCCTCGTCTTTTACGGCATTGTTTTTCTCTGTTCCTCACGCAAAGCTTTTGTACAACTGAGGACTGAGAAATCAAGATGAAACAGCATCTGCAGCCTATTTTACTGCCATGCTGACTGATTAGCTAATATTTGGCAAATTTGAGATGACTGGAATCAACTGATAACCCACAAAACCAACCTAAATTTCAGTTTTCAGATTTTCTAGTCAATCACGATTAAACAATCGAGAATCTGTGATTGAAAAACGAATCGTGTTTGACCAACAGAAGTTCTCGGACGTAAAACTGAGCTCTAACCTCATTGCATAATACCTAGAGATTTACTATGGCAGAATCAGCCTGCGGCATTGATTTTCGTGCAGGTGCTGAAGTCGACACTTTCACCGCTGCAGATGCCAGCGTAAGAGTATCGCTCTAGCAAAAACAGCAATTCCTAGAGGATCCAGGAAGGTCTTTACATTTGCGAGACATTAAAATCACGGGTCTTTGACAAAACTACTGTAAATCTGAATATGCAATGACCCCAAACAACCTTTGGACACTCAAAAATGCCAGAATATCATTGCATTAGATACGACATATCAAAACAAGTGTCTGTATGCATCTCAAATGCTGCTTCTCTACACTAACTTGACTTTTCTTCATAATTTTTGAAGTTTCAACCTCTTTTAATCAAGTGTTTTGGTGATGTTTAGTGGACATGTGAAGTCAGTTCTCCTCAAGTTCAGATAAATAACACTTGCTTTGATATTTTGTTATGTATGCATGCCAATGATGTACTGATATTTTTAAGTGTAGAACCTTCAAATACATTTTGAGATCACTGTATATGACCACAGTGACTAGCAATAGCAGTTTTATGGTTAAAACTAAAAGTGGTTGAAATATATAATTTTTACATCAAGAAGCTCTACGTTTGATTAATAATACATGACCGCTAAAAACCTTCTCTCATTCAGTCTGAATAATGTATGGCCCCTCAAGATGAATCTGAAGGGCCAGTAAGGACAGAAGAGGATGACTAATCCTGGATGTCTCTGGCTGCAGGACAGGAAGCTCCGAGCTGCTGCGTCTGTCAAAGCTGCTGTCTGCTGACTGATAGGGCTGTGAAAGACAAGGAAAACATTTCAGAAGAGCTAGACAGAGCGTAGAGTAGAGGACTGTGAATATATTAGCAAGCACCGCTAAAAAACAGTGAAACTGCACACCTCAGATAACAACCATCTACTGAAAGACAACTGGGGGAAAAAAATGGTGTAGAAACTATTTTCACTCAGACATTGCTAGTAAATTTCAAACACAGAAACGTAAAGAAACACATTCAATTGAACATAAAATGTATTTTCTAAAAAGTATTTTCTAGTAAAACACACTCCAATAATCTTTATTTACAACTCAAAAAAAAAAAAAGACCTAGTCCTACAAATATAGGCTTAAACATGTTATGCCCATTTACTGTACGTTTATTTACATATTTCATTATTGTTTACATCTGCATATTGTTTGCATTTACATATTAAATTATATCACAGTAGTTTACATATTTCAACATTAACATTTGCATATTATATTGCAATATAAATGAAAATGTTTTTACACGAGAATAATTCATCTGTCTATGCATGTGCATTTGCATGTTTATATATTATGCTTACATTGACATGTTGTTTACATTTACATATTAAATTATATTGCAATATGACATTTCGGTCATACATTATTTTAAAGTACAATTCTCGCTATTAACAAACCATTAACTACGACATTTGCCTCAATAAACTCCTAATTTGCTGCTGATTAATAGTTAGTTAGGTAGTTGTTAAGTTTAGGTATGGGGTCGGATTAGAGACGTAGAATATGGTCGTGCAGAATATGTGCTTTATAAGTACTAATAAACAGCCAATGTGTTAATAATAGGCATGCTGATAAGCAACTAGTTAATAGTGAGAATTGGTCCCTATACTAAAGTTTTACTGACATTTCTAGCTATGCTGTACAAAAAAATTAATTTAAAGATTATTGAAGTACTTTTTTACAAGAAAATGCTATTTTAGTCTTTCTACTTCTAAATTTGATGTTTAATTCAATGTGTTACTTGCGGTTTCTTTGTAATTATTTGTGAAAAGTAACAAAATCTACCCATTTCTGATTGAAAATTGTTTCAAATAATTGATGTTTTACAAAATAATTAATTTTGATTACCTTTGCAGTGCTACAACTGATAATTGCACTCAATACAAAATACAGCAACATTTCAGAAGCACTTTTATTTGTGATCAGCAACTGTGTGTTTCTGGCCCGATTATTATTTCATGAGTCATGGTGCATGGAAATCGTGTTCAAAATAATAATTCAGCTCAGGGTCTATGTATATCATTTATTCAGGATGCATCCAACACATCCTGAGCTGCTGTCTGTTTTAATGTCTCATTGCCCTCGGTGTGACTGTATCTAATCTAGAAATCAACCACTGTAAATATTCACTAGCAGTAACCTAATTCAGGAACATCATTTACTACTAAGAAACAATCACAGCTACACAGATGCATTTATATTCATTCATATGCAAATATCACTTTAGTCATGTTCTATAGGGGTGGTTTTCTCCATTAGTACCCAAGGGAAGCACGCTGGAAGAACCCGGGCTATTTTTAGATCCTTGTCTAGGTCACAATGTGAATCATTTTCTCTACTAGGATGCCGTTGGCAAGATCCAAGCAACATGCAGCACACTCTGTTCCCACTGTAACCTGCTTTTACTGCGGTTATTTGCATGGGTGAGTCTGTGTGCATTTTAAGATTTTCCTAAATACTTACTTCCATAGTGTCTCTCACTCCTGGAGGAATTTATTTAATCAGAATTTACTCTCTTAAAGGAATAGTTCACCTGAAAATTTAAAATTAGCTGGAAATGTCCTCACCCTCAGACCATCCAAGATGTAGATGAGTTTGTTTCTTCATCAGATTTGGAGAAATGTAGCATTGCATCACTTGCTCACCAGTGGATCCTCTGCAGTGAATGGGTGCCGTCAGAATGAGAGTCCAAACAGCTGATAAAAACATCACAATAATCCACAAGTAATGTAAGTAAAGCTGCATGTTTGTTTCTGGCTAAAATCTATCCATAAAATTGCTTTCGTCAGTGAAAAAGTCATCACATCTGAATCAGGAGAGAAATCTGCACAAATCAAGCACCGTTTACAAGCAAAAACAGCTCTAAACAAATATGTGGGTGAATTTTGATGTGAGACGACAACAGGAAATTGACTTTTTCACTGCTTTTGGTGGTGTGGATTACTTGTGGATTATTGTGATGCTTTTATCAGATGTTTGGACTCTAATTTTGACGGCACCCATTCACTGCAGATGATCCATTGGTGAGCAAGTGATGAAATGCTACATTTCTCTAAATTTGATGAAGCAGCAAACTCATCTACATCTTGGATGGCCTGAGGATGAGAAAATGTTAAAAATGAATGTGAATAGCAGCTTAGATCATTTGGAAAAAGTTGATGAGAAACATTTGACACTTCTGAAAATCTAGAGACGACGTGTGAGACTGCTGGGGTCTTTTTCCTACATCTGAGAAGTAGGAGACTTCTTCATTTTCTCTCCATTTAATCTCATTGCTGTCTAGAAGAAACAGAAGGCATTATTTTTGTAATGTTCTTTCCTATGGGCTTCAATATCACAAGTGTCTTTGTGCATGCAGGCTCTCTGGATCTTTCTCTGCAGCGTAGTTTGCATTTTTCATGGTGTCTATGTGAAAGCCCTGCTGACAGCAGCTGTCATACTGTCGCTCGCAGGAACGGCCATGCAGCGCTTCTTTTGTGCAGCTCCACACAAAGACCAGAGGGAGTTTGACAATATATCCACTGTAATGAAATTACACCGCATTAGTGCAACAGGTGCTAAAACGATGTTAGGAAAATTTAAACTGGGTGAAAGTTATTCAGCAGCAGAACAGCATGGACTGGTTTCCTCCTGATCCTGGACTAAATGCACAAACTTTAACGGAGAACATCTGTGGTAATGGATTGAGCTGTGATTGGTGAAAGGTCCCTTAGGTTTTGAAGAGAAAATGGGTGATCGTTTTACTTCTGAGTAAAACAAGAAATTCAGTGAGGAAAAATAAGATGTAGATGCATTGATTTATGGGGATCAATTGAGTAAATGACTCCTAAACAAGGACTTCTATATGAAAATATTTGTTGAAAAATATGCAAGGACTTTGTGATTAAAAGAGTTATTAAAATTATTAAATTTTGATTTAAGATTATGAAGACAAACATAATGATAACTGATAAATCAGTCAAAATAAGACCAGGAGCTAGATTCATAAACCTTTTGAAGAATACAATTATTCTAATTTTATTATTAATAAAATTAAAATATTTTCTTCTTATTTTCTAACTTAAGAAAAGTCCAAGTATATTTTGTATTCCACAAAAAACTAATAAAATTTAAAGAGAAAAAAAAGTCATATAGATCATTATAAATAACCTTTAAAAGTTAGCATTAATTCCAAAAAGTAAACATTTTAAAGAATTTACTTGGTTTAAAATATTAAATATTACAACATCAGACATTTTTACAGTTTTGGTATACTATACTTTTGGTATACAGGATATGATTATATTGTTGGATGTTTGTAATAAGCAGTAGCTACACTGCAAAAAATTATCCTTACTCAGTAGTTTTGTCTTGTTTAATAATACAAATATATCAAAGTTAAACAAGTTTATGCTTAAAACCAGAAAAAAAACTCTTCTAATGGGGTTAAAAAATAAAACTTAATTAAAAGGGAAACAAGATTATTTTTCTTACCCTACTGGCAGATAGTTTTCTTGTTTTAAAGGGGTCATATGATGCTATTTCAATTTTTCCTTTCTCTTTGAAGTGTTACAAGCTCTTGGTGCATAAAGAAGATCTGTAAAGTTGCAAAGACTAAAGTCTCAAATCCAAAGAGATATTCTTTATAAAAGTTAAGAGTCAACCACACCTACCTAAAACGGCTCGTTCTAACACGCCCCCGCATGTCTACATCACTATGTAAACTAGTTTGTTTGGCCTTCCAAAAGAGAACGATATCCGCTTCGACATGCCTAGAGCTGATCCGTGCTGGTCACTGAGGAAATACATCAACTTCGCGCTGTCGATTGCCGGATCGGCTTTTTTTGAACCTTAAACCACATAAACACATTTCATTACACCAAATACACAACATAATGTTCTTTTTAGCAACATCATATGACCCCTTTAAACAGAAATTGCTCAGAAGACTAGACTTAATATCTTAGGTCATTTTGCTTTTCAAATAAATGTATGTTAATTTAAGAATGTTTAGATATTTGTACTGGAAAAACAAGACAAAAGAAAATCATTTAATGTATTTATAATCAGTTATTTTATTAAGAGAAAAAAAAATGTTTGAGAACTACTTAAGAATTTTGTCAAGAATTACACTTACTTACAAAAAAAATCTCTTTTCCTAAGATTTTAATAATTCTGGCCCAAGGAAGTTAAATTTAAAACATAAATGTAAAAAGGCTCAATTTTGATTTTATGAAACTCAGAGGAAATGTTTGTAATTTGAAAGATCTGAGGTTCAGACTAAGCAGACTGTGTGTAATTGTATGTCTTCAGGTAAAGCAGCACCATGTTGACCAGCATCACCGAGAGCATCTTCTGCTGTCTGATGGGAAAGACTACCAGTGTCGTGCTGCCGGTCAAATCATCCGACGGCAAGCCGGCTGACGGATTCGAGTTTGTGGAGGTGAAGCCGGGTCGGGTCCTGCGTGTTCGCCACATCCTCCCTGAACGGTCTGCTACGACAGAAGCTCAACCAGAAGCGGGCAGCAGCGTCCACTGCAAGCGCAAGATCACGGTGTACCGCAACGGACAGCTGGTGATCGAGAACCTGGGCGACGTCCTCCACTCTGAGATCCTGCAGTGCCAGAACGGAGACGTGGAGCAGTGCAGTACAGTGGAGGTGGAGCTGTCCGATTACACCACCGCGCCCTCATCCCCCGATCCCAAACCCGCTCCGCCTCTCCCCACCTCAGACCAGCAGAAGCCGGCTCCCCCACCAAGACGCCGGCGGCGGAGACCCAAACGCACCGTGCTGATCGATACGGAGCGCTGCATCAGCAGCTGTAAGGGGATGCATTCGGACGTGGCGCTCTTCTTCATCCACGGCGTGGGCGGCTCGCTGCACATCTGGGGGAGTCAGCTGGATTTCTTTTCGCGGCTGGGTTATGAGGTCATCGCCCCGGATTTGGCGGGACACGGCGCCAGCACTGCCCCTCAGATAGCGGCGGCGTACACCTTCTATGCCCTCGCCGAGGACCTGCGCGCCATATTTAAGAGATACGCCAGAAAACGGAACATCCTCATCGGTCACTCCTACGGGTAAACATTGCGTTTCAACTCACTGCGTGTTTTTTGCATTATACAGTATCTGTCAAAAGCATGGACACTCATTTCTGATGATTAATTTTAATCTGCTAAAATAACAGTAAAATGTTGAGAAATTACTAAAAATCTAGCTATTAAAAATAGTTTTAATTATTTAAAAAATAATTACTAACTACTAACCTAACTACTGGGATGCCTCAGGGCTCAGTTATTGGACCACTTCTCTTCTCTGTCTACATGGCATCACTAGGTTCTGTCATTCAGAAACATGGCTTTTCATATCACTACTATGCTGATGACACTCAACTCTACCTCTCATTCCATCCTGATTATCCGACGATAGCTGCTCGCATCTCAGCTTGTCTAACAAACATTTCTTGCTGGATGAAGGACCATCACCTTCAACTCAACCTTGCCAAGACAGAACTGCTTGTGGTTCCATCAAACCCATCGTTTCATCACAATTTCACCATCCAGTTAGGCACATCAACCATAACTCCTTCAAAAACAGCCAGAAACCTTGGAGTTATGATTGATGATCAGCTGACTTTCTCAGACCACATTGCTAAAACTGTCCGGTCCTGCAGATTTGCTTTATTCAACATCAAGAAGATCAGGTCCTTTCTTTCGGAACATGCTTCACAACTCCTTGTTCAAGCTCTTGTTCTGTCCAGGCTGGACTATTGCAATGCTCTCTTGGCAGGTCTTCCAGCCACTTCTATCAAACCTTTACAATTAAACCAGCAAGATTTATTTTTAACGAGCCGAAAAGAATGCACGTCACACGTCACAAAATTAATAAATACTATATTAGTGTATAAATATTTCTAAAACTAAAACTATTAATAACTGCTTTCGTTAATATAAATAAAGCTGAAAAATTAAATAGAAATATTTTTATGAAAAACTAACTTAAATTAAAAATGTGGCATTGGAGACTAACTGGAATAAAATACTAAAATTATACTAAATAAATTATAATTGTACTAGGCACAAATCAATCAAATAAACAAAGTTAGATTGAAATATATAAAGAAAGAAAAACTAAATCAAAGTGACACAAAATTTCTAAAACTTGCTAAATGAAAATATGAAAATAAAATCTAATTCAAAAATATGAATAAATACTACAATATTATATAGATAATACTAAAATTACACTGATTTAGTCAAGCGTGCCAAACTTTGACTGCTACTGTAATTCTATAATTCACAGAAGCCTTGTGTTTCTTACTGGCAGGGTGTCGTTCTGTACGTTCCTGGCACACGAGTATCCGGAGCAGGTGCATAAGGTGGTGATGATCAATGGAGGCGGCCCCACGGCCCTGGAGCCCAGCCTGTGCTCCATCTTCCAGCTGCCCTCCTGCGTCCTGCACTGTCTGTCTCCCTGCCTGGCCTGGAGCTTCCTCAAGTAAGAGCCCAAGATAACAACTTCTGCAAAAACAAGAGTCGTTTGAGCATAACCTGTAGCATGGTAAAAACCAGTCTCTTCTTCTGTTTTCCGCTTAGAGCTGGTTTCGCCAGGCAGGGCGCTAAAGAGAAGCAGCTTCTGAAAGAGGGAAACGCTTTTAACGTGTCTCCGTTCGTTCTGCGAGCGATGATGAGCGGTCAGTACTGGCCCGAGGGGGATGAAGTTTACCACGCCGAGCTGACCAGCCCCATACTGCTGGTGCACGGCATGTACGACAAGTTTGTGCCAATTGATGAGGATCAGCGGATGGCAGAGGTTTGTGCACATCAAATAAATCTGTGATCATTTCTTGTGTGACAATAGAAGTACGGAGCCTTCTTTGGCGTAACAATTCACATACTTTTACTAAAAGTATGTACTCTGCCAGAGAGCTCCTGAAACCTGTCAAGAACATGTCCAGGTCACATTTCACCCCAAAAATCACTGGAAAGAAATAAAAAATTTTACAGAAAGAAAATGAATTTTTCTTTACTTTTTATAAACTATAGGACTTTCTTGCGATAAATTTTAGGACTTCTTTTGCAATAAATGTCAGGACCTTTTTGCAGTACGTTACAGCATTTTGCTATAAATTTTAGGACATTTTTGCAATACATTTTAGGACTTTTTGAATACATTTTGGGACATTGCAATACGTTTTAGGGCTTTATTGCTATAAAATGTAGGACTTTTTTTGCAATAAATTTAATAACATTTTTGCAATACATTTTAGGACTTGTTTAGGACTTTCTTGCAAGCAAAAAATACTTAAATACTGACTAAAATATGATTTAATAAATAGGAATAAATGATTAAAATAAAATTGTATTGCAAATGCAATTTTTTAATTGTAATACAGTAAAAATACTGTACTTCAATAATGATAACCTAATGAGATTACATAAACAACAACAACAAAAAAACTAAAAGTAAAATGTGCAAGCATGACCGTTATGAGAATTTAAGGTGAGAACGTGCTTAATTGTTATGAAAATTATGTCACAATGCAAACATCTTAAGGTCTAAAATAATAGGCTTAATTTTCATCTTCCTGCAAAATATAATAATTATTTCCTTCTTTTGATTTTGGGGCAAGTGGAGCATTTTTTTTGTGAGATTCGCACACATGGTCTTGCATACTATGTGAATTGGGACGCAGCCTTGATTCTATGTGTGTGTGGAATAACAGTGATGTTGGCTCACTCACGGCTCTCCTCTTCAACACAAGAGCGTCTCTGTGCTGTAATGGGCTGTTCATGAGTAGAGGAGCATTATTAGCATGTGCTCTGAATGAAACACTGGCGGCTCATTGCACTGCTGTAGTCAGTCAGGACTCCCTGCAGGCAGATAGGAGGGTCACAACACTGTCAACAAAACACAAAGTTCAGATGTTCTGCAAAACTGCAATAAATTAGAAAATGCAGTAACTGTATTAGAAACAGCAAAATAGTTCAAATCAAAGAGTAAGACTGACTGCCGACCATCACTGATATAAGTCATGTGAACGATTCAAAACGGACAAACAAAAAGTAGTTTGGCATTCGTTTTGTATTTACTCACTTATTTACTCCTCTTCATCCCTAGTGGGACAGAAGGCATTAATGATTTGTTTCCACTTCTTGTTCTTGTTCTTTTCTTCTGTCCATCTCAGGGCAGTCTTTGAAATTTGGTCCTGGTCCATTCTGAGGACATGTCCGAAAGTTTTATATCACATATTATTACATTTTTAAAAATATTTATATGTAATTTAAATATAAATCATGTATACTTTAAATGTATATAATGTATTATTTATATGACATTAGTTTAACATGAGTGAAAATATTTAAATTAAATGTCATTTATATATAAATTAGATAAATACACAAAAACAACAATAACAAAACATATATATATTATATTTATATAAACCTTATTTACATAAGTATTTAGAAATACGTTTCTTTTATATGTTCATGTATTATATAAATACATTTTATATATGAATGTTACTTTACAAAAATTACCAAAAATATGTATTTTATAATTTTATTTTATGTTAAGGAACATAAAAAACATGCACGTTCTAAAATGTCTGAAGCATAGGTGCATGACCAAAAAAAAAGTACATAAAAATGCAAAAAGTCAGCACACTGTTACTCCCACAAAAAAAAAAAATTAAGTTCCACCAGAAAATGTTATGACATTTCAAGCAGAACAGCTCTCATATATATATATATATATATATATATATGTATATGTATATGTATATATGCACACACAAATACATGTTTTACGCTGCACTCAATAAAAGTATATTTTTACATTGCTAAACCATGTCATGTTTTTAAATATTTGTAAATTGTCTTTATTTCAGATCCTCTTGTTTGCATTCCTGAAAGTGATCGAGGAAGGCAGTCACATGGTGATGATGGAGTGTCCCGAGACGGTCAACACACTCCTGCATGAGTTCTTCCTCTGGGAACCTGACAATTCCAAAAAGGACACGGCTACCATGGTAACAGCTAGCCAGACCACAGCCGACGAGGCCACGCCCGTCCAGACGCTCGCCGTCGCCAACGGCAACAGCAGCACAGGGACTCTCAAGGTCAACAAGCCCCTTAACAAGTAACCTGATGATTGACGTTTTCGGGGTTAACCAATCAGAAGGCTGTTGATGGCAGGCTGTCAAACCGTCACCTTGGCTGAGAGCTGGTTTTTGGTCAGAAGGCCCAAGCGGGTGTCCAGACGGGGGTAAGAAAGATTCACGGGTTCGAAGAGACTCTCTAGCGATGAGGGAAAAGCAGCAGCTGGTTTTAAACCAACAATGGTGGTTTATGACATCACAACGCCTTTGTTTCTCTATGCTACCTTTGGACAATATCTTTCCTTCTTGTGCTGTCTAAAGAAAAGGACTGGATGTTCGTCCAGAGGATGGAAATCAAGTGTGTCCAAGTCCAGACAGGACTGCAGTATGAGAAAGAGAAGAAATCACTGAGGTTAATTATAAAAACCAGTGCGATCAAACCCAGGAGAGTGTTTAAAGTCAACATGAAACCTATTTTACTTCCATAATATGACATCTTGGGCATTACAAGTACAAGAAGTAAAAGTACAATTACGAAAAACAGCTGTTACTTTAAAATAATGAGCACTAATAAATCGTGCACAATGTGACTGGAAAATAACAGGGTTGTTTTCATGTTGACTTTAAAGGACGTTTGTACAAAATCTGTGTTCACGTCATACTCATACTAACATATTTTAACGTCTTCCCTCATAAATCAAATCCACTGCTTGGAGTGCAAGAGCGATTGAAAACAGATGTGTGAAATACTCAATCCTGTTTAAACATCTTAAAAAGATAACGTACTGTAAATTAACACACGCATTTTACTTGAAACAAATCGTGTGAGTTTAAAAACAAAACCACAGGTGTCGGTTCACAGGAAGGATAAAAACAGGACAAGGAAAAACAATGACCGTCACAATGGGAAATTTCATGCACTTGTCTCCTAGCAACTAGAAAGTCAGGCATTAGAGCAAATACACAGTGAGCGAGAGAGAGAGAGATAATGATGCCGCCTGCCACAACATGACACGGTGCTGAGGAAAAACAGGATATAAGCTATAATATCACGATGCATTCATACAGAGCGGATTGCTTAAAAATCAGAATTTAATATTGAAATGATATTGTGAATATCTAGTCAGCAATTATGCTCAATAGGACAGACCCGCATGCAAAGAAGTATAACATGCGGCTTCGGCATGCATCCCACTGGTTACCATGACAACAAGTAGTCGAAGGCAAAATGGATTAAGGTTGAGGTCTGGTCCGTCTAACCCTCCATCCTTCACATAGACATCATGAGATCTCTGCAGGCTCCTCACATTTATGCACTGAAAGCGGTCAAACATCACGTATCAGAGCAGATCAATTGGAGAAATTGTCAGGTGTTTATGTAACTTAAAATCCCACTGGTCATTTGAACAATGCTGACTCCACATTGTAGTTGTTTTTAACTAATAATTAATAACTTGACAAAGAAAGGCGATTCAAACATCCTCATGTTAGAGCGGCATTCAAAAACAACTTAGAGAAATTAAAAATCAGACTTGCATGTACATTACAGTTCAGTAAGTTTTCATTTTTAAAGAGAAATTGATACTTTTATTCCACAGGGATGCATTAAAATGATCAAAATTGACAGTAGTTACATTTATAATGTTACAAAAGATTTCTATTGCAAATGTTACTGTACTCAACAGCTACCGTTTTCAGCATTGATAATAATCAGATATGTTTCTTGAGCAGCAAATCAGCATATTAGAATGATTTCTGAAGATCATGTGACACTGAAGACTGGAGTAATGATGCTGAAAATTCAGCTTTGATCACAGAAATAAATTACATTTTACTATATATTCACATAGAAAACAGCTATTTTAAATTGTAAAAATATTTCACAATATTACAGTTTTTACTGTCAAAAAACTTACAGACTTCAACTGCTGAAAGCTAGCGCAACTAAATTCCCATTTAACACATTACAACAATAAAATACACCGATTCCATTCTCACAGTTCAACTACTAATAACATAACACACGTTCTTCTGGAAGGAAATGTGCACTTTTTTGATGTGTTGAGAAGAAATGTAGACCTTATTGTCTGCTCAGTTATTTTACACACATGCGGTTATATATATATATATATATATATATACACATATATGCAGATATATAAAGGAAAAATTGCAGAATGAATTACAGGTGAATGAGTTTGTCTACAGTGATTACAGCCGGATGCCAGTGTTGAACATCAATCCCAGTGTAACCACAAACTCTAGAAGACTACTGAAGCCCTATGGGTGACAGATAATAATTTCATCCTTCAGTCTGTAAAAACACACCAAAATGCATTTACAGTGATGCACTTACTGTACAATCCAAGTCTGTGGAGTGTTACTGGATTTTACATGGTCAGAATAAGACAAACATTCTAATAAGACTATTCTCTTATTAACATGTATGATATTTAAGTCTTGTGACTATGTGTTCAAAACGGTGTATATTTTAGCATTTATCCCACTGCAGACTTCCACTGAAAGTGCATTACTGTACATGTGTTGTTCCTTTGTTTTTGCTCAAATTCTAAGATAAACAATTCCACAGCTGTTGCTCATTCAGCTTAAGTTGCACCAAACCCAGAAATATTTATTTAAATGCTACTTGCATTTACAGTTTCATTGCAATGCAATTTCGCACATGATATGAATTTTATTGCAGCCACTCCTGTGAATTAGAAAACAAAAACCAATGTGTTTTTGACAAAAACTGTAGATAAAACAGCACACTTGACTCGTGTAAATGAGCAGTATATGTGTTTCCCTTTTGGATTTTGGTCATATCCAGCCTTATCAAAGAGATGGAAATGATTTCTCTGACATTTGATTGGAGGAAAAGATTTTAGAGGGTCTGTAGCTCCATGGTTTTAATATCATAAATAAAATATATCCCAAAGATTTCATGTTTGCTGAGCATCTGGCCAAAAAAATAAAAGGCCAGTATGTAACCACCACCTAGCAACCATGCAAAACACCCTAGCAACCATGTAGCAACATTCTAAAAAACTAACATCACATAGCAACGCCCCTGGCAACCACCCATGCTGAGTTTACAACATAACAGTTGCGTAACATTCTAGGTGTTTCTGAAACCAAAAAGAACATTTTTGACATTCCTTGTTTCTAATTCACAGACAGGAGCAATAATGCTTTTCTATGATAATGGTAGTCCTGGCTTTCCTCTGAGTGTCTGGGAGTGAAGAAACAATAAAATGAAATACAATAAACGAACAATACTGTTTAAAAAAAAAAACTGCCAAAGGGAGTGAAAAGGAGTCAGACTAATATTTTTGGAGCGTGTGAGTGAAGTGGGTTTGGGGGAGATGAATATTATCTACAGATGACACTAAAGACTGATGGTGATGATGATGAACTCCTCTTCCTCTGGTCGTGTACTGATGTCAGTACCCCATTGTGAACACTGTGGTTCAGTTTGTGTCAGATGTGTGTGTTACATATATCTATGGAAAAGTACTGTACGTGCACTGCCTGAAAATATGTGCATATAAAATGTCATGAAAACTATATAAAATGTGATTAAAAATAAAAAAAAGAACATTTGTCGTCTTCTGTTTTTTCCCCCCTCCAAAACATTAATGATTGATTTTATTCTTCATGACACACACATTTATTATTAATAATAATAATAAATTGAGAATTGAGTGACTGTTCAAATTTAAATACACAAGACAAACAGTCAGCGGTATCAAAAATATGACTAGTAAATTATGTATAAAATTATATAAATATATATAATTATCTAGTTTTTAATACATTTAATTATATATATAGTGTGTGTGTGTGTGTGTATAACAATAATAATAATAATAATAATTATTATTATTATTATTATTATTATGACAATAAAAAAATCCGGCTAGTAATAGATTTGTAAAAGTTGTGACCTTGTAGTGACAATCATAAAATAATTTCTGAATTAAGAAATAAATGTTCCCATCATTGTCTATGGGTGAGGGGGAAAACAATGCATTACCTCATAATATATATTAGAGGCCATTTAAAAATGTGCATTTCCAAAAAAGATGGGGCAGTGTTCCATTTCATCTTTGAATAACACAATTATGATTCATTTTGATTTTACATCTGATGTTGTGAAGATATGATCCCTTTAAAATGCTAAACCGTGCAATCTCCCCAAACAACCAATAGATGGAGTTAAAGACACTAAAGCTTTTTTTCTGGTTGTAATGAGCATTAAATAATACAATATTATTATACCCTAGATAAATGCATTGGTTTAAAGGATATTTCAATAATTTGGTTACAATCAGATTTATAAACACTAGCTGACTTTAAAAAAAAATAAAATAAAATTCCCAATCTAAAGTGTTACATTTCTGAGCAGTGGTCAGGAAGTCCTGAATCAAAGAAAAAGGCCAAATATTTACTCTGTGCTGCTTCACAGCTTCCATCACCATGGAAACCAGTTCAGAAAGCTTTCTTAATATCATGTGACACGTGGGTCACATGACAGTCCCACCCTGCATGTATATTTTCATAAACCTTTACTGAGAAGTCAAATTTCTGTGTAGTCTGCCTGTCTGAGGCACTAATTATGATATGAACATATGGCGCAAGCGATTCATCTTCATACAGTATTTCAGTTGCTCAAAAGTATCTGGTGGTCTGGTGGACATGAAATTAGGTTTTCGAGAAAAGCCCTGCGCTCTAGACATAGTTCGCAAAAGTAAATACAACATGTTGATTCAAACCTAAAACCAACTTAAAGGAGGAATCATTTTCTCCATGAGCTTGTGGTTTGAATCACCGTAATTGGTTGCATGATTTGACGAGACATGTTTATAACATCTGGTTATTTTGAAAATACTTCTGACAATTAAAAATACCTAATTACAGCCCTCCCATTGGGAATCCATGTAAAGTTCATGCAAACCGCCGGAACGAACGGAAAAAGGAGGACAGTGAAAGCCAAATGTATACTTGTGTGTCATTTTTGGACTTAAAATATATTAAACAATCAGTTCAAGATTATGCTATGGAAATATAAGTTCAGGAGTTTGGGGCAGTTCATTAGTATTTATTCATTTTAATGGCACTGTGAATTAAATAATTGAATAAAACAATATTAAAATAAAAGTTTAAATTACAAAAATAAATCTAGCAATAAATGCAGTATATATAGATATAATAATTGAATAAAACAATGGTAATAAAAGTAGTTGATATATTATGTTTATACACACACACACACACACACACATATACATATCTATATATAATTTTTCATTAAAACATTTACTATTAAAATTGCATAAACAGAGCAAGCAATGGTGTATAAAATATAAAAATGATATATATATATATATATATATATATATATATTAATAAATGTATTATTTTTATTATAATTACATTTATTATAAATTACATAAAGCAAGCAACAAATAGTATATATTTACAGATAACATTAAAAAATTAAGATGTGATTAAATAATAAAAATTGCAGTCTTAATTCTGGAATTGTGTCTAAAATAATGAGTGACTGTTAAAATTTCAATGGACAATACAGATTTAACAGCTGTATCAAAAATAAGAAAATAATTCATAAAAATTATATGAATAGAAATCAATTTTGCCATCATTGTCTATGTGGTCAAAAAACAACACATTTTCTAAAGGGTTTTCTAATTATATCAGATGCCAATTTAAAAAGTTATTTCAAAACAGATAGGCAGGGTTTCATTTCTGAATAACACACAATTATGATTTATTTTAATTTCACATCTTCTGATGATATAAAGGACTGACAGGACAGAGTCGAGAACATTAATATATTAGTACGTGTGCTGATCACATTCAGACCTCACTGTCTTACTCTCCGACACTGATTTCATTTGTAAACTCACTCCAGCTCTGTTAGCCGTCATGATGCATCATTGTGATTCTGCACATTAGATCCAGCAATGAAACACATCATAACACTTGGACAACGGTTTAGTGTGGGGAAGAACTAAATGACTGATTTCACCCATAATAAAATCTGCTAAATAAAGTCCTCTGCAAACACACACATCTGGATGTGATTCCACTGGCGTTTCTTCATATCTTTCACTGAATGGCTTGTGTCCACTGCAGTTTTGTTTTATTCAACTGGCGGGTGATAAAAAGAAAAATCTGATCTGGGTATTTTTTTATTATTTATTTGAAGAGAGAAACCCATAAAAACATTCAGGCATGTTTTTTCCCCCAATTAAAATCAAATTTATTGTAGAATTCTCTTCCTTTAACTCATAGAAACAAATGGGTAACTGGGATTAATTTGTCCACACACTAAACCAATTTTATCTCTCTAAAAAAATAAGGAGAAAGAAATAGGGAACTAATTATTTTTAAAACTAAATATATATATATAGTGAATTTAAATTCTATTCATTTCGACCACCTATTTTCGACTGCTTCAACAAATATATAAAAAATATAAGTTAAATATATCAACAACTTCCTTTAACTCATAGAAACAAATGGGTAACTGGGATTAATTTGTACACACACTAAACCAATTTTACCTCTCTAAAAAAATAAGGAGAAAGAAATAGGGAACTAATTATTTTTAAAACTAAATATATATATATAGTGAATTTAAATTCTATTCATTTCGACCATCTATTTTCTACTGCTTCAACAAATATATAAAAAATATAAGTTAAATATATCAACAAAAATGTTTTTTCCACTGAATTATGGAAGATTGTTTCTAACACAGGATAAAAATAAATATAATAAAAATAAATTAAAAGGTAATTGCAACTTTTTATCTTACAATTCTGACTTTTTTCTCTCATATTTCTCAGAATTGTGAGATATAAACTCAGAAATTTGAGATATAAAGTAGGAATTGCACTAAAAATCATCAAGCAAGTCAGAATTGTGATAGCCACAATTACCTTTATTATTTTTTATTCCTCATTCCATGGCAGAAAAAAAAGAATTTAGAAATAAAAACTCAATTCAGATTTTAAAAATAAGAATTGTGAGATGTAAACTAAAAAAAATTGTGTAGAACTAGCAGTTCTGAGGTAAAAAGTCTGAATTTTGAGATAAAAAGTCACAATTGCCATTATTTTTTATTCTGTGGCAGAAACAAACATAAAAAAATTGTGAAATGTTAACTCAATTCAGAAGGAAAAAAAGACGAGATGTAAACAACAACAACAACAAAAAATGTTTTATATTTTGCAACTCTGAGGAACCAAAAAAAAAAAAAAAAAAACTCTGAATTGTGAGAGTTGCAATTACCCTTTTTATTTTTTTATTCCATGGCAGAAACAGGCTTCCATATCGAATCGCTCCCATGATGTTACCAAACCATATAATGTTATTTTTCCTGTGCAACACAAAAGTAGCATTTTGAAGCATTTTCACAGAGCTCTTCACTTGCGCATCCAGTTTTCCCATGGCGTAACCAACGCCTTGTTTCTGGCGACGCTCTCAGCCTCACCTTCACACCAACAGGTTCAACTCAACACAAACACAGCCGAGACAGACACCGCAACAGGTCAGGACTCATGTCAAACATCTGAGGTCCCTCGTTACAATAACAAAACCCAAAGCTCTTGCATTTCAGCGGGAAACAGCCGGAGCAGAGGGAGTCGATTCCAAACGTCTGATTGTATACATCAAAACAAATAAACAATGTACTGAGAATCTGGTGCTGGAATGAAAAGCACAACTCTAATGCACATACTTGGTTTCAGATCATTGGTTCTTTTCAGGACAACTGTCACCGCTGATCAAACCCAAACATCCAGTCGGGGGGGGTCTGTGGCCACTTTTAAAGCTCATCTTCATGAAGTCGAACATCTAGATTCATACTCTGAGGGCAAATACAATAATGCTTCGCTTTTCCAATCCATCGCGAAAATAAAATTGCGGTGCGAGAAACAGAGCGCAACAGTGAGCGGCCACTTTGGAAGGCGAAGTCATTTTCTCCATTGGGATTTCAAAACAATCATCAATAGAGTTCTGAGCTACGAACCAAACCAAACCAAACCCAGGATGAATCACAATACGACAAACTTCGAATTGGAAGAAAACAAAAAGTATATGAAAAGCAGAAAAAGACAAAGACTCAAAGACTTTCATGAGTGAATAAACTACTTACAGGAAAATTACATCATACCCTTCACTAGCAATTATCCTGAGCAGTGACGTCAAAGACAGCAGACGAGGAAAAACATAGTTCATTTCATACATATTTTCAATTTGTTTACAAAAGTGAATTATTGATTTATTTCATCAAAATACACTGCTCCTTTTGAATGGCTGATGTAGAAAGATGCCATTTGCCAAGGAACAATTCACTCTCTGTCCAACCAAGATTAGGATGAGTTTGTTTCTTCATCAGATTTGGAGAAATGTAGCATTGCATCACTGCCTCAGCAATGGATCATCTGCAGTGAATGGATGCCGTCAGAATGAGAGTCCAAACAGCTGATAAAAACATAAGAAACTAATCCATCATTAAAATGTGTGGAATGTTGCTTCCATTCTAAAAATATGAGTCCTCTATCCATACTATTGCTTTCTCCAGTGAAAAAGTCATCTCGTCTGAATCATACAAATGTGATATTTGAATATACATATATGAATAAACAAATATGTGGGTGGATTTTGATGTGAGAGAACAACAGGAGATGGACTTTTACACTGCAGGAAGCTTTATGAATAATCATATTTTGGCCAGAAGTAACCATTTCGATTTAAAACGCCTTATTTATAGATTTGTTTCTTACAAACACGCAGCTTTCAGCTTCTCAAGACATTAACTGATGGACAGGAGTGGTGTGGATTACTTGTGGATTATTGTGATGTTTTTATCAGCTGTTTGGACTCTCATTCTGACGGCACCCATTCACTGCAGAGGATCCACTAGTGAGCAAGTGATGCAATGCTACATTTCTCCAAATCTGTTCAGATGAACATACAAGCTCATCTACATCTTAAATAGCCTCAGGGTGAGAAAATTTTCAGCAAATTTAAATTTTTGGGTGAACTATTCCTTTAATGCTTTATAGTTACACCTTGGAGTCAACTAGACTCTAGTTGACTCCAAGTTACTAGTTACTAGACAATGCAAACCAGTCAAAACCTTGATGCACCCACACACACACGTCTTATGTAATCTATGTGTGTTAATAGCGGCACATTTGCTCCGCATTACCCGATAATGCTCCAATGAGAAGTTTGCAAGCTAATTAAAGCCTCTATAACAGATTTAGCCTGGCCTGCCGTGCAGATTAAGAGAACACTAACTTTGCCTCATCTCTGAGTTACCTAATTCTCCTTGCTCAGACCGGCTGATGAAATCGGTGTAAACTGTCAGAGATACTCGAACTACATGACAAAGCTGACAGACATTTTCCCGCTAATAGACGTTTCCAAACTATCTAAAGGTCTTAGGAAAAGAAAACAGACATGTCATGGAGGGTACTTGAACGCACATAAACATCTTATCTTCTTATAATCTTCTTGTATGTTTTTACATGCATATATCACCTACCTAATAAAAATAATCGGGGGTCAGTATGTATTTTTTTGCATTAAGGATGCATTAAGTTGATCAAAAGTGACATTTATTATGAACTCTCTATTAATCAAAGAATCTTGTACTACACTTTCCACAAAAAAAAATATTACACAGCACAACTGTTTTCAACATTGGTAATAATCAGAAATGTTTCCTGAGCAGCAAATCAGCATATTAGAATGATTTCTGAAGATCATGTGGCACTGAAGACTGGAGTCATGATGCTGAAAATTCAGCTTTGATCACAGGAATAAATTACATTTTTTTAAATTGAGAGTTTTTAAATTGTAAAGTTTTGTATAATCACTTATTATTTATTTTAATTAGTACAGGTCTGAATACGTACGTATCAAAAAGGGACGCCTCGTCTTTGACCCAAATACATTTGACAATTGTATTTATTTATTTATTTGTTTTTAGAAACAAACAATACAAGCAAACATTTGCTTACAGCAATTAACTAATAGGCAATGACACATTTTTGTAAGTCAAAACCCAAAGATGAGCATTTTAGTACACCTGGTTGGTTCCATCATCCTGAAGTGAATAGGTTTTTGGTTAGATGCCTGAAATAAGGTCTGTGGTTTAACACAAGCTCAGTATATTATCACGTTTTATTCTACAACATAACATACACCAGTAAAACCCTCTTGCTGCTTTTTTAAAGGTTTCATTTGTCTCGGAGGCTTTAAAATTTATGAATGTTGTTAAGATTATCATGATGAACAAAATGTGTAAGAATCATAAACTTCTGTTAGTCACAGATCTTGTTTTCTGCAATAATCCAAAATCCAATGGAAAAATCCTATGGATGACACTAAACTTCCAGGTCGGCCTACGAAAACACGTCCTCCATGCAGCGCTATATAATTGGCTGATAATATGTTTCCTGTTGCTAATGTCATTTTGGTCAAAAACAGCTAAAACAATTAGGTTAAACATTCATTCTTTATGTTTACATCCACAAAATGCCAAAAAGTTGTGACGCACAGAATGATAATTTACTCACTCGCACATTTAAATGCAGCTGTCGCTCCCAAAATGTTCCAGTGTGTACACTGATTCAGTATACAACCGTCACAAATAAATGACATATTATGACACCTAAATACACTGGCAATATCTAGTATTCTGTAAATCACAGACATCAACACGCTGACAATTCCAGTTAAAGGTGAGGCGTGTTATTTCTGCACAAATGGAGTCACTGAAACAATTACAAGACTAAAGTCTATTTTGAAAGATAAGATAATGCTGAGTCAATTTCACAGTTCAGAAGGTGAGGCGTGTTATTTCTGCACAAATGGAGTCACTGAAACAATTACAAGACTAAAGCCTATTTTGAAAGATAAGATAATGCTGAGTCAATTTCACAGTTCAGGTGAATCACTCTACAAATGATTCATGGCTTTCTCTGCATGTTGAACTTGGAAAGAAGAAAATATTCTAACATCAAACAAGTTAAATAAACTATCATTCCATCCTCTTAAATCTCTCAGCAAAGACATGCTTCAGCGTTTAGCACTCTGTCCTTTCTCCAAGACACACAGGTGCTGAATCACGCAGTGGGAATGTTACGGGAGTCAGATAACTCGAGTCTTTGGACAGGTTGCAGAGTGAATGTGTGCCATGCTGCCATACGGCCAGACATTTATTTTAGTGAAGGTCTTCCATCTGCTTTGCATTAGCTGACTCCAACACTCTCTACGCTCCGAGCCGATGTGTTTCAGTGAGTCACTAACGGATCACTGCAGAGACTCACGTTCACCCTTCCTGGCAGACTGCGTTGTTGGTAACCGGCCATAAGTTTCAAGGTATTTCGCTTGGGAAGGACTTGATGTTTTTTTAAATGTGATGGCACACATTTCTCCAAAGCAAGTCCAAGAAGAACATGGAAAACATGCTGCTTTTCACAACTGCAAAACAAGTCAATTGAAAACATCTCACATCTCAGATCTCAGTTCTATTTATTTTCTAGAGCATGAACCACAATACATTTCAATGCAGCTTTATAGAAATACGAAATATGAAGGAAAAACCTGAATACTCCCACAGTTATCAAGTCAAAGGTGATGGGCGAGAAAAACTCAAGGTATGCATACCTGCATTAACACGCAGAAAGGTAACCGATGGCACACAAGCAAAAATAGCAAGAGAGATTACATGCAGGCCTATTGATTTTATTTAGTTGTTTATTTTAGATATGAAGTCATTTGCAAATGCATGCCAAACTACATACCGCGGTAATCCTTTAGCGTCGTGCAGCATGTTTAATTCAGTTATGAGCTGTAGGGGAAGCTAAACACTCAAAACGACAAGATTTGCGCGTCCACTGACCTGGAAAGAGCAGTTCGGTCTCCATTTGTTGAGGCACTGAATATAAGAAATTTAGTCACAAGATGATATAACATGCATGTAGACTCACATCTGAATGTGCATGTCTGCATCAGTTACATGAAATATGCAAATAATAAATATCAATAATGGATGATATATCACATTTTCATTGGTTTATTTATTACTTTATAATATGTGACCATGGACCACAAAACCAGTCTTAAGTGTCAATTTTTCGAAACTGAGATTTATACATCATCCGAATAAATAAGCTTTCCACTGATGTATGGTTTGTTAGGATAGGACAATATTTGGCTGAGATACAACTATTTGAAAATCTGGAATCTGAGGGTGCAAAAAAATCAAAATATTGAGAAAATTGCCTTTGAAGTTGTCCAAATAAAGTCCTTTGCAATGCATATTACTAATCAAAACTGAAGTTTTTATATATTTACGGTAAGAAATTTACAAAATATCTTCATGGAACATGATCTTTACTTAATATCCTAATGATTTTTGGCATAAAATAAAAAACGATAATTTTGACCCATACAATGTTTTTTTGGCTATTGCTACAAATATAAATATACCCAGCGACTTAAGACTGGTTTTGTGGTCCAGGGTCACATATTATAATAGAATCTACAAACTCTGCTGATTCAACAACCAGGTGGTCTGGGGTTTGCTTGCTTGCTTTGCTAAAGCAATCCATCTTAACTCACAGAAATAAACTGCTATGATGACAAAATGTAGACCTCAGCTATTTACAGTGAGTATTTAAAAAGGTAGATGCTTTTTAGATTCTATTTGCACCAAGTACGAATAGCCTTTTGTGACTAAGTGCCAAACAGTGATAGATGCAACTGAGTGTCAATAGAAGTAATATTCTATTTGCACTAATGGTAAAATATCTGGGCCCATATTCACAAAACATCTTAAGGCTAAAAGTAGCTCATAACTCGCGGATTTAGGAGAAAATCTTAAAAAATAATGGGCGCGTCTGTCCTAAATTTAGGACTCCTACATTTTTGTTCTAAGAGTATTTCACAAAGCGTTTTAGCGCTAAAATTAGCTCCTAAATCTGTGAAACGTTAGGAGTAGTGAAGAGTCCTAAGTCACTAAGACCAAGTCACAACTATCCTAAAATGGATGTTGCCAGCAATCTGCCTCGGAACATCAAGTCAAGTCACCTTTATTTATATAGCGCTTTTAACAATACAGATTG
>NW_015641089.1:474608-482359 GCF_001515625.1 Sinocyclocheilus rhinocerous
TACTATCAGCCATGATTATTCTACTCTGCTAATTAAAAGGCTGTTTATATGCATATTACCAAAATTTTATTAGTCGCAGAGGAAAAAAAATTTCACATGAAGTGGCGAAATCACGCAGTCCGTGACGGACAAATCGTTAACGGCTGGTCTTTGTGGTAATACAGTACATCGGTCAGGACATCCATATGCTCACCTAACATTCATCGACCTCAAATATGTCTTATCATCTGAAATATGTATGTAGTAGCAACTTTACATGGCAGCTCAATCTAATATTAGCCTAGAAAAAAGTGTGCAGTTCACGTGTTTGTGCGGAGTGTGCTGTAAAGACTCTATGTTTATTTGTGTGCACTCACACGGTTTTGTAAAATAATGAAAGCAAACAGGATGCGATTTCTGCCGTCTCGGTCTGTGAACTTGAGCGCCTCACTTTGAAACTCCGTGTATGCTTGCCTTATTACAGACATTAAAAATATATCTATAGAGAGTGAAACTCTTAAATGAACCAATTCAAATAGAAAACAAATATTCTCAGATTATGTAATCCGTATGAAACATACTTTTACTGCTATTTAGGGGAACTCTTAGTGGTAAGATAAAATGTTTTGTGAATACGGGCCCTGAGCAATAGTGGACATCCTGGACATATTTATAAAAAGTATAATGCATTTCTCATAGGTGCTTGACCCCAAATAAATTGCCTTCAGAGAGCAGCTTGCATTTTTGCATCTCTTGCAATGCATCCGCATAAGACAAAAGTGTCTGTATGTAAAAAGTGAATAATTGAATAATTAAATAATTGTAAAAATATTATTAATAAAATATATTAAAAGTATCTTAAATAAAAAAATGAAATATTGTGCATAATTAAAAATAAATACAATTAAATTAATTAAAAGCCAGAGATAGACCGAGTGACAAGTTAAGTGATTCTCACTGAAGCTTGTCTGGCAGGATAACTGTGAATTATATGGATTGTCCCACATTACAGGTGTTGAGCATGTGGTGTGCAGTAGGTGTTTAAAGCCCTTGTTCATTGTGCCCTGGTTTTGAGCATCCTCAGGCCCCGTCCAGTGAGAGAGGGGGAGATCCAAGACTGTGTGAGCGATTATACGGTAATCCGACCCATCCAGTGATCAGCGAGCTGGTAGAGGAGGAGTCTCACACACAGGGAGGAGAAAGACTGACAGGGACCAAGGGGAGTTCTCCATGCACAAACCCCTACAAACATACACACGCAAACTCCTGCTCTCACACATCGCTTTACACACAGGCAGGGATCTTACGCACAAAGGACTTCGCATGAGAAGACAACAAAACCAGGATCTGGACAGCCTGTAAGCTTCACATGGCACATGGTAAGTCTGGAAGCGCTGAAGGAATAAGCTTAGTCGGTTTTAAGTACCTTACAATTTTGAGACAAACCTCACTGTATATTTAATTTGGATTGACAGTAAGACAGTATAGAGTTACGGCTTAAATGAGAATGTGGAAACAATCTGAAAATTAATTTTAGACTAAAACGCCAAGACACATTTAGTCTTAAATTTGGTTATGCTCTACACTGGTCTAAACCCTACATGACGGTGAAGATCTGGAACAAATTAAGAGCCTTAAAGGTTTACAAAAATTTCCTGGCTTCACTAAACACTAAACAGCTCTGTTGCAAAACCTTAGTGAGTTGCTGCACTGTCTACATATGCATCTTAAGTGAGAGGAACCTCATAAGTGATTGATTTTAAACACTGCATTGAAACTAACTCTAGAAATAGCGCTCTGCATGGGAGACCTGACTCGCAACTGATTTTGTTAGAGTTTGCATGTTACCAAGCCAACAATATGATATTCTACCAAACATTAATGGGAATTGGGTAAAATTGTTCATTTCAATTGGATTCAATACTTTATGAAAATGGGAGATGCCTAAAAATGCTAGTTTTTGCACATCCACCTGCTTCCCCATTAAGAATCAAATAATGCTAATTTATGCTGCTGTCTTTGTCGTACCAAGTTCCTTCTGCCAATTTGGATTGTGTGTTTCAGATCTGGAATCCTAAAAACGGACCGGAATCACCTGAACCCAGACTGCAGGCTCATTTCCAAACTGATTTCCATTGCAAAGCCGCAATCTACTAGTCTTGGACTCGCGTAACCAGCTATGTCAAAGGATGAGGAAATTCCGAGCCCACCTCCAGAGTGGCCGGAAGAAATTTTAATGTAAACATATATCGGAAAAGCCTGGAGGAGAAGTCATCATGAGAAGGAACCTCTAGGACACTGGTAGAGTACTTAATATTCGGAAAAACCAACCCACAGAAGGCCCTCTTGTTGACTGATTACATGGATATACGGTGTGGATGGACTAGCGCCTGCATGAGGGATTTGCCCTCCCCTCCTGCTGCCTGAGGTCAACCCAACACAACGCCACCTTGATAAGTCTGGCTTAGCTGGCCACTTGGTAAGGACACATCTTCTTTTGTTAGAGTAAGCTGCTACTTACAGCCGGGGTGTTAAACACTGCAGAGCGCCACAGATTCAGGAAGCGTCACTGTGCCAGAGCGCATAGATCATGATCAGTAAACAGGTTGCTACATTAACTGAACCAAGATGCTGAAGTTTTCCGCACTTGGGGAGGTTGTATCCTCTCAAAGATTACTAAGACGTCTGTATTTGTCTCTTGATAGGAAATCTTGATCTTGTATTGTTTTATCAGATGCATTACATAGGAAAAGGAAATCTGTTTGGTGTTTTTTACATTAGACCACAACAAAGTCCCCTAGGAGAACCTTTGATTCCTGTCCTAGACCTTCAGGCCACCATACATCACTTACAGTCCATTTGAGTTCAACAGGCTTGACAAAGTCTTTTTTGAACCCATACCTTTGCAAAGCGGATCTCTGTAGGGCCAGATATAGAGGTATTTATGGGTAGTTCAATGTAAACCAGGTTAGAGAAGTTTCCAAAGAGAATCTGTTGGTATTCAGGAACTCCCTTTGGGTTAATCCGCATTTACTCTTGTGACAAAATCTTTTGCATCCCAGTAGCATTGCAAATATTCACTAGGACAGATTCTTATTGAACACTGTGATTGTTACCTCTTGTTTCATACATTTAGAAAGGCTGATGTTTGGCAGCTGACCTGTAGCAATGACCTAATCATACTCGTCAATGGGATCTGGTGCATTTTGTGGTGGCAAAGGCATGGCATGTTAAGCTTCTATTCACCTGAGCCTTTCAACTCCCATAACCTGGGATTCAATTGGGCTTAGTTTGCAAGCCTGATGAAGGTCTGTGCTGTAAAATTGATGCTTTTGTCCACACTCTTTCCCCTCGACCTCAAAGGGAACTCTCGAAATTGGCTTGCAGGTGCAGCGTTATCCATCCGAAACGTGACCCTGAGCTTTGACACATCTCATTTTGATCCCTGCGCATTTTTCCAGACAGAAGTTCTTGGATGGGTGCGTTTGTTTTTTCTGCCTGTCCTGCTCCGACATGCTCAGAGCAGGCTGCATTCAAGTGTGTCAGTTGCTAATCATCAGGACGTTTAAAATGCTATCACGCACAATAGCACCAGGGTTTTATTGGAGTACGGATCTGCTCTTCGACACGCAGAACTGTCTGGATTGAGGCTAACTTTGGCATTGACTTGCGAAAGCAAACATTCGTGGCATTCAATCCAGACTGTAAAATTCCACGATGCAACTGATTTACGGTTTACAGATTTGACTATCCATTTGTAATATCTGATAACACAGCTGTTGCCAAACAAAAAACAACAACTCTGGAAGTTCTAAATCATGTATACGTGATTAAAGCAATGTTGAATACATTGCGGTTTTGCATGCATTAATCAGGATGGGAGATATAAAGGTCACGTCCTTTTCGGCTATTGATCACTGGAGCGACGCACATGTGCATGTCTCTCCATTGTGCATCTGGGCTTTTATTCCTGTCAGATGTTCAAGTCTTTCCCTACACGGGGTACATTTTTACTACCAACCACAAAAAATAACTGGGGTGAAAGATGGCAGGAAATGCACTCACAGCGTTCACACAGAGCGGGTGAAATGACCGCTCTTAACCTTGGGCAGTTTGGTTATATGATGATATCAAATTCCTGATGGAGTAAATCCTCTGTGGAACCACAAATCAAACCTCAGAACTAAATTGTTGAATTCACGGCTGGGCCCACACGGAAACTCCAGAGGACTGAATGCCTGTCATTCACAATCTACTACATATCCCCTGTCCTCTGTGTGTTTGTTTAGTGCGTACAATGGGAAAACTGGTTATACTATATATAGCTACCCATACCAACGGTCTTCACCAAAAAAAAAAAAATCATCCACATGTCATTCCAAAATTGCATGACTTTCTTCTGACTTTTTAAAAAATATATTTTGCGCTCATATGAGGGTGAGTTAATGACAACATTTTTAGGTGAATTGTCCCTTTAACACATTTTACATTGTATAAATCCAATCCATTGAATTCTCCAGACTTTCCTCTCAAAATCAGCACAGAAAATGAAAAAGAAATAAATAAACGGATTGTAATATTCTCAGCTGTCTTTACATGGATAGTTCACCAAAAAATGTTAATATTCACCCTCCAAAAATGACTTTCTTCTGCTGAACTGAAAAGAAACAACACTGAAAACAACATACTGAAGTTCCTTGTAAGGATATTTTTTTAAATATCTTTTGTGTTCATACAGGTTTGGAATGATATGATGGTGAGAAAATTATGACATTTTTTGGGTGAATTGTTGTATAAATCCATTGCACAAAAATCCATTCATTGTATAAATCCACTTCACTGAATTCTGCTGACATTCCTCTCCAAATCTGCACAGAAAATGCAAAAAAAAGGTCTAAAAGATACAGAAGAGGACAGGGCAGAATTACATAAGGCTAGCGAAACTTTGAGGACTTTGAATCTGATTTCAAAGAGATACTTGCACACAGCACCCTTGTGTATCACAGAATATAATTCAATGCTGTCCAAAGAGAGATAAAACACTTGAAAGGGAGTTGAAATGCATTTAAATTGCACGGCATATAAATAAAATTGGCAAAAGGTCCAAACCTAAAATAAAATAAGGTAAAATGTTGGACAGAAGAAGAGTAATATTTATCCTTGTGTAGCAGATCCAACTCTGTCCATAAGAGAGATTCCATTGAGGAAAACAGGTCAGGTTCAAACCACCTCCCATTTATTGGCTCTGGAAAAACATATGGGACACTTTAGAGGAATATTCGTTGCGCTAACCTCTTCCCACGTTATACACGATATTGACTGGGAAGAGTGAGAAGAAAACATGTGCGTCTTGCCTCGCCAGAATCTATTTTCGCACGGTAACACTGTATGACCCATATAACTATTTAATACATAATGATGACCATCCATTTTTACTCCATGGAAAGATAATGTTTTGGGAAGTTCACCAAAAAAAAAAAAAAGTAAAATAAATATTTTTCTTTCTAAATGGTTACCCTCGTGCAGTACAAAACTCTCATGAGTTTCGCAACACAGCAGAAAATGTGATCGGGAAATGCCACAAGCCAAATTCAAACCCACATCACCTGCATAAGCACCTTGGCGCAACGTTCTGAAGCATGTGCACTAGTTGAGCTACAAACCATTAGAATTGTGCACTTTTTTTTTCCTGTTGAAGCATCTAGGGTTGTGCAAAATTCATGCGTGTGAATTTAAACTGGCCTGGAAATTGAATGGAATGGGATTTGAAAATGTGAAAAAAATTGAATTTGACTCTTCGCAAAGACCCGCCCCCCCTTAGTTACTGTTGCTACATTCTGTTTCAACCGTCGAAAGACGTCAATACACACCATTTTTCAAGTTCACGTCCACCAACGTTAATCTACTTCCTGTCTGTTGTGTTTTTTTGTCTGACAAAATGGCAGATTCGGCGTTATGATTGGTCAGCTCGCCTGTCAATCAAATTCCCGGTGAAGGGTCAATTGGAATGACAAGAATTTACTGAATAGCAATTCTGATTATACAAGGTAATATCTATGGCCTGTAAGCCTTCAAATTTCAAGGCTTTTTAATCATTTTAAAACTTTCAAGTTTATCATGGTAAACTTTGCTGTTCTAGTTAAAAATTAAAGTCATGTGAATTTCTCTGAACTTGATGTGAATTCTACTTACATTTAAACTCAAATTGCACTGTAAACAATTAACTGAATTATAATTGAAAAGGCATTCTCCATTCTCTACACTGTCACACCAAAATGAAAGCATGCCGCGAACGCACAATGCCTCTTCGTACAGATATATGCATAGTTCAGCGTAACGTATTGAGAAGTGTTAGTTCCAGGGTTATGGTCCGATTTTACACTCGTTCACAGGTTCAGTTAATGACAGCTGTTGTATCTCAGACATAGCATCCACACATGGACTGGCTGACCTCTAAATACACAAACTAAATGCTAAATGGTGTCTTTCACAGCTGTCGACTAACACTTCCAGTAAACATGCGATTTCTAAGAGCAGATGCTCAGAGCTTTTGTCAATGTTTATAGCACATTTTGAAAATGAGCCCGAATGTGACATCATGTTTAGTTTATATGCAACATTTAGGGTCAGCAGATGATAGGACGCATTGGCATAATAACTGATAACTTAGCATGCTAACGGCTCCTTTGTTTAAATACGGATTCAAAAATTAAATACACAGAGACTAGCAAGCAAACGGTTTCAACAATAGATGTTGAAATAGTTGATTATGCAGTCTAGTTATGTAACCACTGGCAGATTTATAAGTGACCCACTTCAACTGCTGCAAACATTTCATATACAGAACAGAAGCCCATATAAAGTATCTGGACACTTTTAGACTAATTAGTCACACTTAAAAATGTCTTAATGTCATTGCATTAGATAACAACATTATCAAAGCAAGCGTTTCAAATGTGGCAGGATCTTTTTTCTTAACCTTCTTTTATTTTTGAAGGCTCATTGTGTTTGAATAAGCTGGTGTTTTGGTGATTTTAGGTGTAGAGAATCCCATTAACTATCAACATCAAGTAACGTGTGATATGTTTGATTGAAGATTTTAGTAGATTCATTTACACTTTATTGAGATCTTTATATCTAACATGGCCAAGAATGTGTTGTTTACAGTACAGAGATGAAGTTGTACTCAGATTTGTTATATATACACATGAGCTACTAATACCAAAACTTTAATTAGCCAGCAAAAAAAACTTTAAATAAACCTCAGCCTACACCAGCACATATACAAAAAAAAAACAAATTGTCGGATTTACTTTGAAACCAATTTTAATCAGGAAATGTTGCTAATAAACTTCACAATTAAACTGCAAGTAGCACATTAAATTAAACATGAAATTTTGAAGTACAATGATTTCTTCAATATTTGGTTTGTTTACAGCATACAAAACATACATCAAACTACACAGCATCTACTACGCCCAAAAATAACACTACACAACATTACATACAACACAATAAATCAAAGCCAAACACAAATCAACAAAACCTTAAAAAGTAAAATATATGCTAAAATGACTTTGAAACAATTTTTGTTTAGAAATTGCTAGTACATTTCACAATTGCAAAAAACGCAATTAACACACTGAATTTAATGTGAAATTTTGAAGTAGAAAGTATTTTCTTGTAAAACGTACTCAAAAAACAATGTTTTTTACAGTGTATTTTTACAGTAAATAAATATATAATGAATATAAAAAAAAAAAAATAAAAAA
>NW_015641089.1:482605-483708 GCF_001515625.1 Sinocyclocheilus rhinocerous
CACAAGTGTGTGTGTGCGAGTGCGAGTGTGTGAGTGTGAGAGTGTGTGTGTGTGTGTGTGTGTGTGTGTGTGTGAGAATCCAACGGATGAGGCGACAGTGAGATTAGCCTGGCCGGCTGCTTCCACACCCCGCGAGCCAATCCCAGGTGTTAGCCCACGTGATGCTAGATAAAGCAGGCCACATTAGTGCTAATCCCAGCCTGATCTTTGGAGTGCGTTCCTGCCCCCCTTCTGCCATCCAGCCGCCACCTATCTGTCCTGTGATGGACCCGAGCGGTGCGAGGCCTTCACCCAAACAGCTGAAGTGACCAAAGCCTTACATTATTGTTCTGTTCAATGAAGAGCGAAGTAGGTGTCACACTTCATCAGAATTGATTAAGTGGCTTCACCTTTCACCGTGCAGTTTATGGCTCTGACACAGAGCTCTTGAACTCTATAATGTTTAGCTGATGTGTTTTATGGAGCTGTCTGATTATTTGATATATGCGAGTGACAGGATAGAAAATGAGAAGATTTGATTACTGTAAAATTAAATCACAGGGTTCTTACAGTCATGTCAATTGTAACCGAATTGGAAAGGCCTGGACATTTTTCAAAGTTGTAAATATAACAGATTATTTAAGCATTTTTACATGATTTCAGCTTTTCTACTTCAAAATTTCACATTCAAGTCAATGTGTTGCTTGTCATTTCTTTGAAACTGTTTGAAAAATGTAGTAGCAATTTCTGAGCAAAAATAGTTCCGACACCAATTCTTTTTTCCAGTGATCAGCTCTTAATTTTAAACAAAGTTCCATTTTTGTGAATGTATACAAAAATATGTTCCAAGAACATTTTGCAAACATTCCCTTTAAAGGGGTCATATGATGTTGCTAAAAAGAACATTATTTTGTGTATTTGGTGTAATGAAATGTGTTTATGCGGTTTAAGGTTCAAAAAACACATTATTTTCCACATACTGTACATGTACTGTCTTTTTACGCATTGCATTTCAACGCGCCGCGTAAACATGTCTGCATTTGTGATCGCTGATCGGAGAAATGACAAACAACAAGCGCTACTCTACACTGCTTAAAACTCGCGTTTGAATCGTCAGTGGCAAA
>NW_015641089.1:484279-514281 GCF_001515625.1 Sinocyclocheilus rhinocerous
TCACAATGAAACACAGCGTCACACACGGCGGGCTAGAGTGAGGAACGGCCGACTTGAGTGAGCGGCGGCCGGAGGGCTTGCGGCAACCACATGTGACGACCCCGGGCTGGACTCCGCTGGACTCCATGGTGAAAGCCGATCCGGCGATCGACAGCGCGAAGTTGTAGTATTTCCTCAGCGACCAGCACGGATCAGCTCCAGGCATGACAAAGCGGATATCGTCCTCTTTTGGAAGACCAAACAAAGTAGTTTCGCTTTCACAACGAAACACAGTGCGTTCACGACATGGCGGCGGCAACAACAATACTACAGCGAGAATAAAAGTTACGCCTTCTTTCTTTGCGTGAACATTTGGGCGGCGTTATGCAAATCTTCCCACATCGTGACGTAGACATGTGGGGGCGTGTTAGAACGAGCCGTTTTAGGTAGGTGTGGCTGACTCTTAACTTTTATAAAGAATATCTCTTTGGATTTGAGACTTTAGTCTTTGCAACTTTACAGATCTTCTTTATGCACCAAGAGCTTGTAACACTCCAAAGAGAAAGGAAAAATTGAAATCGCATCATATGACCCCTTTAAGTAAAAAAAAAAAAACATTTCTGAATGTTCTCTAAATATTCAAAACATCCAGTTTTTTAAAATGTTTTACAAATGTATTTTTTATTGTTTATACAAACATTAAGGAAACATTCCATTTTATAGTTTTGCAAATATTATGGGAGCGTTACTTTAGAATGTTCTCTGAACATTCTGAAACTAATTAGCAGTAATATTTAAAAAACGTTTGATGAACATCCAAATAAAAACCATTCTAGAATGCTGTATAAATAAAATTTTTGAGCTAACATTTTAGATCAACTAGATCAAAAACAATAATGGATAAGTAATGGAAATTCAAAAGGTGTTGCCAACTATGCTTTAGATTCATAGCAAGAATTCAAGTGCTGAACTACCGGTTTCCTTGAACATGAGAACCTTTCCAGAGCTGATAGAAATTTGCTCAGGAAACAGGTAGTTTGTCACACTATATGTTTTCGAATCATTTGCAATTGCCAGTAGAAAACTTCAGACACGCATACAGTCATCTAAATTACAGCTGGGTGTGTTAAAGTTGACAACAGCAAATGTGACTCTATGGGTGGACTGGACGAGCAAAACCTCACAGCATGCGTAATATCACATCACGCTAACAGTATAAATTACAACATTGTTTTCCAACAACATTGTGTTGGAAACACTACACAAAATGGTTCATGTATTAAATAACCATCTGGCAATGGCTGTTTCTGTAAAAATACAGTGAATTAAATATATTACCGTTTTATTTTGGTTTGTGTCCATCAAGTTCCAAAATTTATTTACAACATATAAACAATATAAAGTCTGACATCGGTGCAACACAGCTTCAAGTTATGAAACACTTGAGTTTAACTATTTAACAGACAGTTCTGATTCTAAATTCTGATTGGATGAGCCAAAGTCAAATTCTATCCTACGGCATTAAGTTGTCTGACAAACATAAATGACAATATTATGCATCAAAGGAAACGGAAACGTTATGCAATGCACATTAATATCTCTTGTGCAGCAAAAGCATGAGGCTGACAGGACATGCATCAATATCACCAGTGATCTCCAAATGAAAAATGTTTGTTTTTTCTGGAATATTGTATCCTGTCATATTGTAATCAATCTGATCATATCATAGTACTGCGATGACAATTTATCAGATTACAAAGACACGTGCTTCTCAGAAACTGTTAAGTGTGACAAGTCAGCATGTGATTTCTTGTTAAACAATCTGTCTTCGCCCAACTACAGATAAGAGATAAGATGTGAAGTTACTGATGTTGTGACAGATGAAAAGGAACAGATATTAGTCTCTTCCAGGGAAAAAAATTGTTTTGTTTGCTTCCAAAAATTTCCTACAACCCCTTCTGACAAGCCTTGTTAATGCATTTCTCATCGAAACCTAATAGGGTTTAGACCTTACATGATTTTCTACTTGCTAGTCGTTTGCAGCATCTGATTAGACCAAAATCTGTATACATCGAATTATTTTTCAATGTGGTAAATAAAACAAAGATTTACAAGAAAACACTATTTCAGTCTTTCTACTTCCAAATTTCATGTTTAATTCAATGCGTTACTTGCAGTTTCTTTGTAAGTATTTGTGAAATTTACTTGCAGTTTCAGAGCGAAAACTGTTCTAAATTAGATCAAATGAGATCAATCTGTTTTAAATGAGACCAAAATATTTTTAGGATGAATCAACATTTTTTGTCTGTTTACCTTGGGGAAAAAAAACAAAAGAGAGAGAGAGAAGAAAAAGAAGAGCGAATGGTCTCAGAACTAATACACATTGAAAGAATTCCATAAAACTCCATAAATTCCATAAATTTTTCTGTCATGGATTCTTTATAAATGCATGTAGAAATGATTTACTATTCAATATTAAACCAGAATAAGTTTACTATTTTTGCTTAAAAATTCAGTATTGTGATATTGTTGGCTCCAATAATAAAATGCATTTATAAGTCGCTTAGGATGAAAGTACATGTGGAAGTTGCAGCTTGTGCAAGCAAAATTAAATTTAGTGCAAAAAACAAAAGCCACCATCATTTTAACCAGTAAATGCTGCTTCTGATGGTTTAAATCATAAAAGTATATGTACATTAAAACAAACATGTTGCATGCAGTCTATGAATAGGGCTATATGACATCACTAATGTTTTTCTCATGATCAATCAGATCACAGCTGTTTATAATAGATGAACTGGTAACACTTAAAATGCAACAATGACATCATAACAACATAATTCATCAAACATACTGCAATTAATGTCAGACTCAATAATCAGCATGAAGTAAGTCTCAAATTTAATTGTCCATTGCGTTTATAACGGTCAATGTAAATAGAGTTAATTAGCAGAACACCACTGATGGTAACGATTCACCTCAACAGGCCAATTCATCAAACGGCCATCTCTGAAAACTCAAATTGCTGTTTGATTATTTGTACTGCAACTAAAGGACGATTAAAGCAGAACGGCGAATAACCGTTAGCGGTAACATGCCGTATGAGTCTGAAGTAAAGTTTATTGGTAAGTGTTCTGCTGTATATTGTAACACATTTTGCTGCCTGGATTACCCTGGATTTCAAAATACACAAATCTTATTAAACCAATCAAGAATGTGTGCAAGTCATAATTCATCTCCCAAAAAAATGACATTTTGATTGAAGCAAATGAAGCCTATTTAGAGGACCTTAATGATTTTTTTACATAACATTGGCCGTGTTTTCATGAGAGTTTGGGTAGAAATATGACCGGAACATGTTTTTATGACATTCATTTAAATAACTATTATCTATTCATTATCATTTGTTGGACGTTTTAAGTGTTTAGACGTGCCAGATCTATATTTGGTCAAGTGAAGAAAGTGACGAGAGTGATAATGTCGTTTCCAAAATACACAGCGAACAAGATAAAGAGACCAGAACACAACAAAAATCACAAGATGCTTTCCAACAGCATGAGAAGCTCATCAAGACACTGAATTCCAGACTTATTCAAAAAAGGCATTCACTTTTCTATTAAAGACAGTAATAGCTTGTGTTGTGAGTAATGGGGTAATGCTAAGTGGGTAGTAATACCCATCAGGGTAAATCATGTAAATGTCTAATATATATATATATATATATATATACACACACACACACACACACCTATTTTGAGGAATACAATTTTTTTGCATTGTGACATTATATCTGACAATTAATAACATTTTCCCACCAAACTGTTATCATTATAATGCATCCAGATGTTTTACTATTTCTAATGGATGTGAGCAAGGCCATTTGTGCAAGTTCTCATTATAATTTTATGTAGCCTATATGACAGATTTGTTCTGCACATGTTGCCCTCAAAGGCGCCTTCCTTTTCAAAGTGATTCAAGCAATTCAAAACCATCATTTTGGTAGGCCAAGAGAGAATCGCGGTACCTACCATGGGTGGTGTATCACGGTTTTTCGGTTTGGTTTGAATATTGTTACACCACCAATATTATATGTATGCATGTATGTATGTATGCAGGTATGTATGTGTATACAGTATATATATAACTTATTCAAAAAAGGCATTCACTTTTCTATTAAAGACAGTAATAGCTTGTGTTGTGAGTAATGGGGTAATGCTAAGTGGGTAGTAATACCCATCAGGGTAAATCATGTAAATGTCTAATATATATATATATATATATATATACACACACACACACCTATTTTGAGGAATACAATTTTTTTGCATTGTGACATTATATCTGACAATTAATAACATTTTCCCACCAAACTGTTATCATTATAATGCATCCAGATGTTTTACTATTTCTAATGGATGTGAGCAAGGCCATTTGTGCAAGTTCTCATTATAATTTTATGTAGCCTATATGACAGATTTGTTCTGCACATGTTGCCCTCAAAGGCGCCTTCCTTTTCAAAGTGATTCAAGCAATTCAAAACCATCATTTTGGTAGGCCAAGAGAGAATCGCGGTACCTACCATGGGTGGTGTATCACGGTTTTTCGGTTTGGTTTGAATATTGTTACACCACCAATATTATATGTATGCATGTATGTATGTATGCATGTATGTATGTGTATACAGTATATATATATGTGTGTGTGTGTATATATTATTTATAAATTCACCCTAACCTCAGACAACCCATTAACTCTTTAGACCAGGGCCAAAAAATCAAACTTTAGTGAGTGATGTGGGCCAAAAGTAACTGTTGCATTATTTCCAACTACATTAAATGAAAATCTACATTTTAATAATGAAATGAAATTAACATATTCTTTACATTTCAATGCAAAAAAAGAAGAAATGCTAAATCAAAAAGTTAATTGGCAGACCAAATTACAGGTCATCATAGGCCAACTTTGGCACGCAAGCACTGTTTGAGCATCTCTACTTTAGACCAACATGATTTGGCAACCAGAGCCGCATTGACCCAGTACGACCACCATACATACAGTCAGTCTGGCAAAACACTTCCAGCATATACTGTCTGGATTTGTCCTTAAATGTTACCCATCTGCTATTTCCTCATCTGGGGAAGAGTTTTCCACCTTCCTTTTCTACTCTAGAGAAAACAGTAACTAGTGAAAGCAACGCAAACAAAGACTTTTCAGCAAAAAAAAAGAACATTAAACTGCAAAAACAACACAGCATTGGAAAGAGATTCCTCAGCAGGGAAAGAATGCAGTCTTTTGAGAGGATGAAAGAAAAATATGTGTGTACATGCAGGCATAGATATATGCTAGACCTGTGTTTAGCTGAACCAACAAAAGACAACAGATAGATCTGGCAGAGGACGTTATACCAGCAGGCCCACATAGAAGTTTCGAAGAAAGCACTTTAGATTTCCCGAAAACTGGAACGCCCATCAGCAACTCCACCCATAGCAAGTTCGGTTATTAAATATTTAGGTCGAAAGAAAGTGTCTTCACTGTAGTAACATTTAGTTTTCAACATGCACTCTCAAAAATAAAGCTTCCAAAAGGGGGTTTTGGCAGCAAGGCCATAGAACCAAACCATCTTTGAAGAACATTTAAAAGAACCTTTTATGGAATGGAAAGATTCCATGGATGTTGAAAGTTCATCACGTAACCATTAATGCCGATAAAAACCTTTATTTTAATGAAAAATGCAAGAAAATAACTCTAGATTCCATCTCAGCCAGTCTAATTTCGACAACTAATGGAGGTCTGTTTATCGTCACAAATCTGCTCGCATTGAATGGAACATCACTGCAAACAAAGATTCCCCCTCAGGAAAAGTAGGACTAATTGTTTGGACTTGCTTGCATACAATGATGTCGGGTCTCCACCCAGGTGGATGCTATGAAGGACACACCTTCATGAAGATGAGGTATCAATTGGGGAAAGAGAATGCATAGAAAGATCATGACCTGAAAGAACAAACCTCATTCTATTTATCCTGCACAAACGATGATCTTGAACCTTTCAATACAGACAGTAATTCTTTAGGTTGTATTATAAAGTACTTAAGGCTTATTTAAAAAAAAAAAAAAAAAAAACACACACACACTGTTTGCCAAGTATGCTGCTGAAAGAAAAGAAAGTATAACACACTAATGGCTAAGTCCCTAAAAGTGCATACTTCAGTCTTAAAATACTAGTTCACCCTCAAAAAAATTAGCTTTTTGTTATCATTAACTGTCATTTTTTGCCATTCTCAAGAGGATTATAGGATTTATACTGGCGAATTCTGGAAAGGAAAGAAAAAACATTATAAAAATAGTCCTTTGGATGCATCAAGTCAGCTGCCAAATACCGTTTGTTTTTGTGTCACATGACTGATAGTGATGCAACCTGTTTAAACACAACAAAACAAAAGAGATTTGAGCATCACTGCGGAAAAAGAAAGAGATTCAATGACTTAAATTTAGGTGTGTGATATTAAAATTCTGGCTGATACACAGTAAAAAAAACAACTTTTTCGAAAGTTGTAAATGAAAGTAAGATTATTGGAGTATATTTTACAAAAATACTAGCTTATGTTAGTCTTTCTACTTCAAAATGTCACGTGTAATTTAATTTGCTCTTTGTAATTAATCGTGAAACTTACTAGCAATTTCTGAGTGAAAATTGTTTCCATGCCAATTTTTGTGTATGGACAAACATTTAATATTACATGTTAATAATAAACATTCATGTTAATATAAATATTAATATTAAAGTTCTATACTGTTTTGTCTAAATCAAAAATAAAAACTAAAATCAAATTGTATTTTAGTAAACTGAATTTAGGCATCTAAATTATAATTCACAGTATGAAAAACAGGTACATTAAATGTATTTTAAAATGGGATTAGCTAAAGATTACATTTAACAGTATAATTAAATTATTAGTGTTTTTACAGATTAACTTTAAACGAGCGATAGATGAAGGTTGCAAAGTGAATTAAATGAAAATAGGGAAAATGAGTATGCGCTAATAAATGTCCAGTACAGACCCATAAATAATATACATATCCAGTTAAATTTTAAGTTATCATGTGACTTCAGAAGACTAGTAATAGCACACAAGTGATATGGACCACTCAGATGGTGTTTTCGTATTGGATTTTGCCCTTTTTAACAGTACAAATCATCCACTTTTGTTGCATGGCACTGTTAAAAGACAATGACAAGATGACAAACTGTCATTTTTGTGCGAACTATTCATTTACAACCATGCATTTTTTCCCACTATTCCTCAGGAACATTTTTACAGTTCACTGAAAGCTTTCAATAAATAAGATGAAAGCCACATATGTGACCCTGGACCACAAAACCAGTCATAAGGGTAAATTTTCAGAAATTTTGAAAGCTGAATAAATAAGCTTTCCATTGATGTATGGTTTGTTAGGATAGAGCAATATTTGGCCGAGATACAACTATTTGAAAATCTGGAATCTGAGGGTGCAAAAAAAATCTAAATATTGAGAAAATTGCCTTTAAAGTTGTCCAAATGAAGTTCTTAGCAATGCATATTACCAATAAAAAATGAAGTTTTGATATATTTACGGTAAGAAATTTACAAAATATCTTCATGGAACATGATCTCTACATAATGTCCTAATGATTTTTGGCATAAAAGAAAAATCGATAATTTTGTAAAGTTGGCTATTGCTACAAATATACCTGTGCTACTTATGACTGGTTTTGTGCTCCAGGGTCACATATTTCAAAAGACTGATAAAAAGCTCAGCAAGTCGGGCTGTGCTTAACTAGACATTGACGAGTTTTCTAATGGGTTTGTTTTGACATGTTTTTCAGAGTTTCAATGCTCCACGCTGCTCTAAGATGAGGGTATGGAAAGAGGTCACCCTCGCCTTCATCCTGTTTGGTGCCTCGTTTTTCCTCCTGCTTATGAAAACCACGTCACCTGTTGGGTCCTCCTACCCAAAGGCCTTAGGGATTTCATCAGACCCTTCCTCACAGCCACCAGCCACATCATCCTCATCTTCACTCTCATCAACCTCAGCGAGGAAGCCAGCGCCGCGCCGAGCGGTCAGAGCCACGGAGGACATGGGCTTTCTTCTCTCCGAATGTAAGAGAAACCTTTTTTTGGTTTTCCTTAGCAACAGCGCCAGTGTGGATTAGGCAGTGTTGACGCAGACATGACAGAAGGATTTAATATATCATTCTACAGTCGCCGTTGTGTTTATACTACATGCCTCTGCAGCCAGCGCTGCTCAGTCACACAACTCCTCATTTATCATTCGGTTCACAGTTACCACACAAACAGTGTCTGTCAGCTCACTTGATATTTAAGACCGCCCAGGTGAAAAGAGTAGAAAATTTAACTAGTAGTTCAAGTGAGCTTTACTGTCATTCTGCAATATGTGGGAACGAAATGTCGTGCATCACAGGATCACGGTGCTACATAGCCTATAGGCAGACATATAATCCTATAAAAGAAAGAAATAACCTATATAAATTTACATATACCTATGTAACCTATGTTAACATATAATCTATATAAACCTATTTACAGAGTAATCTAACTATACATATACACTTTACATAATTACTTTGGACGCACTTGAATTTACAAAAGAAACAACATGTTGTGTCATGCTTCCCCAGTTGATTGATTACATTAAGAATTGCAAACACTTTTTTGTTACAAGTTTTCTGAAAAGTTGTTTAAATATGCAGATGATGCATTATGTAGTTAAATATGCACTCATTTGCATGGATTTCCAGAACATAAATCTGACCATTGGATAAAGCCAGGTTCAAAATTATTTTTTCAGTTTGTTCATATACTAGAGTTAAAGGTTTTACAAATGGGATCTTTGATTTCTCTTATCATCACTCCATAAATCAGAAAATACTGTCAACATGCAACAAAAAAAAAAAGCGCATTTTCACCATGTTTTTAAGGAAAAAATTTATCAAATCAGTGCAAATTATATATGAACAAACCCCTCTGTAAAAACCTTCCGGATATAGATAGGAATAAAACTGTGTAAGTGCTGTTGAAGTAAAGAAAACAGACTTTAAATATAATCGAAATCTACAGACACAAACAGAAAAAAAGTGCAATAGAATAAATATATAAATGTATTTTGGATGTTTTCTTTCCATTAGTCTGAAACAACATCTCAAAACCGACCGTGTTTTTTACTTTAGTGTCTTGCCTTAAACTCATAAAGTATGCTGGATGTGCTTAAAGTTGTTACGGTAAGGACTGTCAATCAAAAATGTAGAAAAAGACAAATATTTCACCTCATGAAGATTATTTGAGGAACATTTCTAATAGTTGGCTAAAACACCTTAAATTAAATTGAATTTATTATCGTCAACAATATTTTCTGCACCTTTTCTTCAGCGCCTTGATACACTATACATTGAAACAGTGTGTACTTACACGCTAAAGCAATTTTCCTAAAACACACCCAGACTGACTTTTTGATTGCAAAGAAAAGCAGTGCAGTGTTTCCCAATCTGGTACACATTTGGATGTCTCCCTTAGCTGACACCCATCTTGGTGTCTCTAAAGACAAGCTAATAAATTGAATCAGGTGTGTTTGATTAGAAAAACACACAAAATGTGCAGTGTTAGGTACTGCAGGGCCAAGGTTGAGAAAAAGTGGCATGCAGTAGCGAAATACCAAAAAAAAATGCGCTAAAGCCATCTTAAAGATGGACATAATCCTGCTTTACAACTCTGATCATTACATCGGTTTAAAGTGAGCCGTTGAATCCTTGACAGAATGTGCAGGTTAAGCCTTAGAGATTGACACGATTCACTTCTATTAAAACTTAAGTATGTTTAATTTTTGCAATACCTACACAGAATTAAATGGAGAGCACATGGAATCTGAAGTTTCCCACTTCTCAAATGTGTCTTCTGAAAATAAGACTTAAACTCACATGTCGCCTTTAGAGTTTCAAACTGTGTTTGCATTTGCCGAGAAACTAAAGTTTTCAATCAAATTCAGATATGTCAATACACAGTCATATTGAACATTTCAAAAGTCTAACTATAGAGCCCAAACATATTGCCTAGCATCCACATTAATTTTATAGTTCTAGAGACCACAGTGAAGGTAGACGCCATAAAAATGTAATCAGACACAGATGGAAATGAAAAAGAGTACATAAAGGACTATATAAAATCCAGGGCTCAACAATATTGATTTTTTTTTCTGGCCAGCAGTTAACACTATAAATTCAAAGCCACAATTTTGCTGGAAAACAATGATATACAATGCTTTGTAACACATTCTTAGTGATGCTTTCAAGTCATATTTAACCACATTAGTGTTAGACGGCTAGATTAACAACATTATTTTTCTGACAAATCAGCAGAATTGAAACAACAGTGTAGAATGCAATGAGTTTGCAAGGCATTTACAAAATCAGTGAATATAACATTTTTCAGTGACAGAGCAGGGCTGACCTATAGAAACCTATAGAATGAGGTGCATGTCTAAACCCAACTTTAGCCTTGTTTTCATTTGTGTCAAATTAAATATGCTTTCCACCCTCAGCGAGGTCCATTTTCTTACTGCATTTCAACAATTGTTTTATTTGTGTCTACTTTCACTTCTAAGGAATTTTAGTAAAAACATCTAAGACAAAATTGATACTTAAAGCAAACATTACTAAGGTTTGAAACACACTCTATACAAGAAAGCAAACACTTCTAAGGTGAATGCATAGATGTGTCAGACTAACGCAATGCAAGTACGTGTTCCCACAAGAATCGCTATATTAGCACAAACAGTCTTCTACAGTGAGCCGTTTCTTTCAGATCAACTACCATCACGGCAGAGAAAAAAACTGTTTTTTTTTTTTAAAGTTTTTTTGAGTAAAATAAGCTTTGAGGTTAACGTAAAGAGATTTTTACATTTTGTTATACAACATACTGTAAATTACACAAAGTCAGACCTCAAATAAGAATTTAATTCACTGTATTTAAAAAAAAAACATAAGCAATTTGCAAGTAAGTACAAAAAACTACAAGGATGTTACATGTTTGACAAGCAACTGCTTATACAGCAACTTGTTAGCAAAAGACAGACCCAGATTGGCTGATTGTGCATAATTTATGCTGTAGAACTAAACGTTAAAGGAATGTTAGCAACAGAGTGAACAGACCTTATTTTTATTCATAAATCCAAAACCAAAACCACAGAAACTCCCGAGGGAATCCTGCTAAATTAGCCTGGCTTTGGTTTAATGACATTCAATTGCCCTTTGAGAACTGAGGTTTGTTACCGGCACAGTAACACAAACGCACGTTAATTATGTTTAATGGCACATTAGCCAAAAGTTTGGAAAGCATACACATTTACGAACTCACTCAAGTCTCTTGAATGATGAAAACGTAACCTCTGAGCATTAACATAATCCTCTGGGTGTTTTTCCTCCTCTAGTCTCGTACCTCTTCCAAAGTGTCACTGAGGGCGAGCTGAAGAAGGTGATTGCGACCCTGGTGGACCGTAAGGAGAGGAGGATCAGAACCGAGACGGGACGGAGAACCAAACGAGCACGGAAGGGCCCGAAGCCGTGCTCTCTACACGAGATCGAGCTCACGGTGAGCGAGCTCGGGCTCGGGTACGAGAGCGACGAGACGGTGCGCTTCAGGTACTGCAGCGGGAAGTGCATCCACGAACGACGCAACTATGACATTGTAATGGAGCACATGCAGTTATATAACGGCTCCAGTGAGAAAGGCCGGCGAGGACGGGATAATGGAAAAAAAGACAAGGCGCGCTACGCCCCATGTTGTCGCCCTACGAAGTTCGAGAAGAAAATGTCTTTCTTTGACAACAAGGACAAATTCTACACCATCCAGAACGTCTCTGCGAGAGCATGCGGTTGTGTATGACATTCCGGTAACTATGGAAACGTCAGGAGAATGTCTATACATTACCATGGCAAAAGAGAATGCTTCAGAATTCCGTGGTAACCATAGGAGCTTTGGAAAAGGCCAAAAAAACATGGAACTATTCGAGAACGTAGGGCAAATTGCAATTTCGAAAAAGATGCTGAGAGGGATCCACAATGCCACCATGGAAAAAGTGAAAGCTACAGAAAAGTGATACACAAAACACAAAAGACAAGGCCTGAATTGTCTAAAGCCTTGGCAACTATGGGAAAAAGTTTTGTTTCTGCCTTTTCAGTGGTTACTGGCACTTTTGATTAGTACAGGGCACTGGACTTTAACCAAAGGTGGATCGCTGGTTTAATTCGATGGGACCAAAAGCTGGCGGGAGACTCCTTTCGCCTTCCACTGGAAACTTCTGCAGAAGAACAAGTACAGATATAGTAGTATTTATCCAAAGATATAAATATATATATTTACGTAGAGGGCTACAGCGACAACTGTATGCTGCTCGCTTTTGTTACGAATCTGAAAACTGAAGTATGAAGCGCAACGCAGCTGTGAAAACTACCTCATTTCTTTCTTTGTTTTTTTTTGTTTGTTTCCTTAGAAGAATGTACATGCAATGAATCTGGTTCTACCGCACCCACTTCCTGGGATTACGCTAGTCAGAAATATGAATCAGAGGTATACATGTAGAGAAATGCTTCTCGACCAAAAGTCTCAAAGGATGGATATTGTCTAAAACAACACTGTCACTTGAAACGTATATGCACACTATATCAAACCCCTGAATTTGACCTTAAAGTCTTGCCAAGGCATGTCTGATCAAATCCAATCCCGTCCTTGAGACAATTTATACCCAGCTATTTAAGTTAAATAGGAATAGGCTATCCAATTCCAAAGACCAATAGGGAAGAGTACACCTTCAAAAGTTTTCCCAAAGTTGTCATCCTTCAAAGACCTTAAAGGTTCATTTTTTCTCATGGTCACGTTCATGTTTACATTCTTTTAGACAATGATACTCGAGATACATTGTCTTTTGGAAAGTAATTCCAGGTTTAGTCCTTCTCAACAGCAAACATTTACATTTATTATCCTTGAACACATTTATGGACGAATAATTGTAACATTTATTTACTCAGATGGAATATTATACTCCTAAAAATAAAGGTTCTTCAATGGTTGTTTGAAGCACATTACATTAAACAAAGATCTGTCCTCATAAGAACCATTTTCTGCTGTACAAGTGCATCAAAAATTCATTCAATTCATGATTCTTTAGATCAACGTATTGGTTTTTGGGTTCTAAAGCAACAGTAAATAGGGTTAAATCTCACAAAACCTGTCAAGAAGATGGGTCATTTCATCTTAAAATCAAATGAAAGGCATAACCAATATATTTCGCATAAAGAAAATTATGTCTGTTTATATATATATATGATTTTTTTTTTTTAATTAATTTTGACATTATGTTCATGGCAATTCATTGCACTCATTCTCATTATATTAAGGGAAAAAAAAGAAAATTAATGAAAAATTAATGAAAATAAAATATTTAAATTGTGAACTATTTGATAGCATTGATAATTTATGTTGATTTAAAAAAAATATATAAAATAAAGTAATGAGAATTTGCTGGAAAATGTGCATAGCTGCTTTGCAAAACATTTCCTGAAAAAAAAAAATTTTGCATCAGCATAATTTTCATAAATGAATAAATAAATAGAAATGTGACGTGGTCAAATTTATATATATATATATATATATATATACACACACACACACATAAATTTGCCCACGTCACATTTCTGCAATATATTATATTATTGCTGAGAAGTGACCTGAGCAAATTTTCATGAGAATTACCCATATTCACTTTTTTAAAGCTAAATAGTTACTTAAAGTTTGTGCAGCTTAAATGGTTCTCCTATGCCATCAGGCTGAAAAACCCTTTGAACCTTTATTTTTTAGAGTGCACATGCTTCAACCCCTCCATTAGAAAATGTTCTTTATGTTATCTTAGTTTCTGGACTAATTATGGAGCATGAAATCTTTCATAAACACAGTTAACTGATCACTGCATGTGTGAAGATGAACTGCTGAAGAGACTAATGGAGGAGTTGTAAGCAGTTCTAAGCTGTTCAGACATACAGGATTAAGTGTTAAGTTTAGCTTTGTCCTTTCAGAAACACGCTGTAAAAGTGTAGCCAGTCTTTTTACTGTTACATTCCAGTCCACTACTGTATATATTACACCATATTCCATGTAAGTCAGAAACACAAAAGGACAAATCTGGTTTATATTCAAAGCGTGCTGAACAATCTGATATAGCTGAATTTGGTCTGAATCAAATGAGCCACAATCCCCAAATCAGTTCATAGAGCATTAAGATAATGGCAACCTCTACAACTCTCGTTTTTTGATATTCGTTCAGATAACTTCTTCATCCATGCTGTTCTTTCTCGCCGAAAAAGACTGTGGTCTAATTGAATAACTCTGAAGTAATTAAGGACAAAACTACAAATGAGATTGGAGTCACGCCAGGATCCATCAAGCCCTAAACATGTCTTTCCTTCAAAGCTAATGGAATTAACTGTAAAAACTAGGCAACAGCTAATGGAGCATGCAATCGTTTTACGTGGATCGATTACATTTCAATTCAGGTCTCATTTATGTATGTGAATGGTAAATTAAAACGTAATGTACCTTCTGAATGAAAATGGAATTGCTCTGATCTTGCCACACACCGTCAAACCCAGCGCAAGGACTCAAGTTACTCGAGTTTAAACAATCAGTACAGCCTGCCCTGAGGAAATATCAGCAGTAGACAAGACAACATGTCTTCAATTTGTTTTTAGAAATTTAGGGCACCCTGCCAATGTTGGAACCCTAGTAAGCGATTAAACTGTGTCTAAGCTTGCTAATTGGATACAGAAGGTGATCGCCCGCTTTGACAAGGCAGTACCAGTGCTGTCAATGCTAATAAAATTCTTATTTTTTTGTTCTGGGAAATTGCAAACAGTGAATAAAATATGTAAATTAAATTAACTTGAAGGAATACTTCACCCAAACATGACGATTTGCTTAGAATTTTTCTCACCCTCAGGCCATCCAAGACGTAGATGAGCTTATTTGTTTATTGGAACAGATTTGGAGAAATTGTATATTTTTACATCACTTGCTCACCAGTGGGTCCTCTGCAGTGAACGGGTGCCGTCAGAATGAGAATGGAGAAAGCAATACTATGGATAGAGGACTCATATTTTAGCCAGAAGCAACGGTTTGAAGTTAAAAGTGTCTTAATGATGGATTTGTTTCTTACAAACACAGCTTTTGGCTTCACAAGACTTTAACTGATGGACTGGAGTGGTGTGGATTACTTGTGGATTATTGTGATGTTTTTATTGGACTCTCATTCTGACGGCACCCATTCACTGCAGAGGATCCATTGCTGAGCAAGTGATGAAATGCTACATTTCTCTGAATCTGAAGAAACAAACTCATCTACATCTTGGATGACCTGAGGGTGAGTAAATTTTCAGCAAATTTAAATTTTTGAGTCAACTATTCCTTTAAACTAGATGTCACCTAGCATGTAAAAGTTTTGCCCCCTCTGAAAATGCTAATGCAAATAAGACAAGGGGTTCAGTGACTCTACTTCTGTCCATTTATACTGGAGTGGAGTACTTTAGTGTCTGTATTTGTGTGTACAAATGAGTTGAGGCAGTATTACAGAAATGCAAATGGATGTGTTTGTGTGTGTGTGTGTGTGTGTGTGTGTGTGTGTTGTTGTTGTTACATTTCCAATGTCAACTAATCATGATCAGCATTTGGGAGTGTTGGCTTTTTCACACCAACAGCAGAAATGTCGATGCAGTGCATCTGTATTGTGGATAAACGGTATTTATTGCAAAATGCTTTTCATTTATATTTAGATATTTCAGGAGGGAGACTTATGACTTATTTATTACTTTACACTTGTGCCAAATGGAATTTCTAAAGTCGGCTGAATAAACATACCCAGCTTACAACAAAACATAAAAAAGTTGCTTATTTGTCTTGAGTTTCTAAATTCACTTTCCTGTTTATTCTCAACTACAAGATGTGTAGACGGCAGATTTACAATGCCGCAACTTCAGGGCACAAACAGAAGAATTCAATATGGTGGGAGAGATCTTGTTTACAGCGCTTTGATGTTTAAGCGATTGGGGTGATGTAAGGATGGTAAAAAAACAATAAAAATTTAAGCAATACCATAAATAAGTGGACGACTCGTTAACGTCAAAGCGAAAACAGATTCTCAGAATGTAAAATCCAAAATAAGTCATTTCATAAGCATTCACCCCATTTAATATGACCTATACCATCACTGCTGCGGCCAATTGGGTTTAGAGATCACATAAATACTTAAATTGAGATCACTTGTGTTGTCAAGGGGCTTGATTCTAGTATAAATGCACCTCAATCTGGAATGTCAGTACTCTGGCAGAACCGCCATCAAGAAAAAAAGATCAATCCAAGCAGTTAATTGAAAAGCACAAGGAAGGAAACATATACCAGAAGAGTTCCAAGTCACAGAGTATCCCATGACTCCCAGAAACTCAAGAAGCTGTAAATCTAAGGGAGGCCACCAAGAGACTAAAGACAACTAGACTACCCCAACCAGACAAAGGGGCTGTAATACAGAAACCAATACCGTCTTAACTTTTCAGATCTTAACTTGTTCCAACACAAATTGCCTTACTAAACAGAAAAGTGTTTGTAATATGGCCCCAGATCCCAATCTGATTGGTAATTTACAGGCAAACTTTAAAAAGGCTGTTCACACACAACCTTCATGTAAGCTTGACCAAGCTTGAGCAGTTTTTAAACAGAACAAATGAAGGGGAAAAAACCCTGTAGCAGCCAGATGTGCGATGTGTGTTGACATGAAAGAATATTTTACTGTTGATCAGTGTCAAAAAAGGTTGTAAAACATGAAAGCTTCCAAGAGGGGGTGTGAATACGTCTTACTGGCATAGTACGTTTGTAAAATCATGTTAATTAACACATTATTTGGATTTTACCATCCCATAATTAACTGAAATGTTTTGAACAAATGTTCAAAAGCACGAGCACATACAAAAAATCTTTACAGAAATGAAACTGGTGATTTAAGCTTGTGCAGAGAAAATCGTGATAAGCACGATAAATACAACCACAAATACAACTGTTGCTATTGGCTGTAAACATTTAGCCCATTGTAGGGCGACCGTCAGATCTGGATCACTTCATTGCAGTGTCACCGGTGCATATCACTGTTGTGCACATGAATCCAATGACTCTGCACAACCTCTAATGCTCTGTGAGAAGTCCTGTTTATGTTTAAAACCACTGACACGCAGTAAACAATAAAGCATAAACTATTCCTCTGTTGGTCCAAGATTTTAATCTTCCTCTAAGTGGTGCAAATTGACAAAACCGAGGTGTTTGTCTCGGTTACTTTCCACTCCAAAACAGACGAACGCAATTAGAAGCATTTCAGCTGCTTCTCCTGTAAACGTGAGCATCTTAATAGAAAAACAATATCAACATTTCCAGTTATTTACAACATGAATGCCTTTGGGTGAATCTCATGAAATCTGTTAATAGGCCATCTTTCAGAATAACACAATCAAAAACTACTAATGTGAACCAAATGAGAATTATCATTGAGAATAAAGGGAATTAATGAATGGGAATTGGAATTACAGTAATAATTTGTGGGTGAAAGGTGATATCTATATATTTCCACGAGAATCTCCCTTTAGCCTACTGGGTTTGACAGGCTTCTAGAATACTCTAAAAAAAAAAAACGACCTCGATCTACAAACTACTTCAGACATGAAGAAGGTTTGTTTATAGACAATCTCTTTACCTGTACTGAAGTGTCGTAGTTTACCGTGGTAAATACAGAGGAATAAATCAGAAAATGTCTGATTTAAAACAGTAGGCCGTATTTTGAAGTTCATGAGAAACGCGTTTCAGCGTCACGTGATCACGCATTCCCGCCTTAAACGAAATGACCTAGTTTTCGCCTAAAATGGTTATTATACCGTTACTGTTACTACAGTAAAACTCATTCAGACAGACTTTATACAAATTTATAGAAACATTCTGAAAATGTATTACACTTTGAATGTTATTCTAGATCGTTTTAAAATATAAAAAAACAGCAGAAATAATAATTGTAGTTGACTAACTCGTCAATCTCGGTATTTGGCAGAAACTATGGCTACTTAGGTAAAACACAGATATAGATACATTTAAAAATGTGACGATTATTGATTAATGCAGATGCTGAACGCAGAAGGTGATGATTGACACGCCTTACAGCCAATCAAAAAGAGAGTTGAGTTTGGAGGGGCGGAGAAACACGCAGGGACACCTGAGAAACTCACGAGACTGCGCTTTTCACAAGAGACCACCGCAAAAGACAGGTAGGCTATGATATTTCATATTTGTTTAAATTTCATCTATATTCGTATTAAACCCCTTTTTTATTTCTACAAATCAAAAAGCAGAAATGACAATAAGGACAAGGCTAAAAAAAAGTCGTATATTGCTGTTTTTGTCTTTAATATTTGTTAATTTATTTGTTTGTTTATTTTTTAATAACGGATACTTAGGCTAAGTCTGATAAATATGGTAACAATATAGCAGAAGTTAGTTATCTGGAACTTTTCATTTCGACTTTTCTCAACATAAAATGTCTATATCGTCTGTAGATAAACAGGGGGTGGTGTACCGTGTTTCATGTGTACAGCTGCCGTGGTTACACTCTTTGAGTCTATGTTTCCAAGCCAACAGAAAACGCTACATAAAAGCACCTCCTCGTTTGCCCACGTGACGTCTTGAGGACCACCTCAGTGCATAACCTCTTGCCTCTTTACCAACCTGAAGCTGAAGTGCATCCACAGAGACTCTGCTGAGGTGCTATGGCCGCAGACGCAGTGCAGGAGCTCAGGCAGCAGTGCCTTCAGAGAGGCGCCGCGGGGATCAAGGGTCTTGGAAGGCAAGAGAAATATTCTACTCTCTTTAAAACAATCTACAGGTCTTTATCTGTGAATCTATGATTTCAAAGAAAGACTGGAGTGATGTGGTGTAACATCAGTAAAGCTGTCGTTTGGATTCCTGCTTGAAGCTGATGATGAATTATCACCACTGTGCCCTTGAGCAAGATATTGAGCTCACAGGTTACACCAGAGGGACTGAACCAGTGATGGGGTGAATCTCAGGAAAACCAAGACATATTTCACCCCAAAATCAAAAGAAAAAAAAAAAAGAAATTATATTGTACATAAAGACATTTTTCATGAAAATGAAGCACATTACTCATAAAATTCGTATACTGTTATGCATTCAGATGCTTTACTTTTATTCTCAATTGTGATACTCAATAGATTGTCATTATTGTAATATTTTGTTACAGTAAAAAAAAAAATGCTGTTACAATGATTTTTATTTAAATCAACAAATTACAATAAAAATGCACAAAAACTATTTACATATACAATTTACATAAAATATTTTATCATGACAGTAGTGAGAATCTGAAAAATAATATGAAAATTTATGAAAATGTCTTAATGCAAAAATCTGAATGTAGCACAATAAATCTTAAAATAGCCTTTTTAAAGAAAAAATTTAATTTCTAATTTATAACACTGTAAAAAAAAAATTATATGATCAGTAAGTTTTTTCTTTTAACTCATGATTTCAGCTTTATTTTTTTAAGTTATAAGAGATTCAGCTGGTCAAGATTTAAAAAAAAAAGTTGAAATGACATGCAACCAGTTTGATTAGGCGTACAAATGGAAGGCAGCAACTGATCTTAAGTTTTTAGGCTAAATTAGGTGGAAATGTTCATATGCTTAATTAGGGATTTTAGGAATCAATAATTTAAATATTTGTCTTTCTATTTTATTCTTTTACAAAGGTAGAGGATTTGGGAGAAATAATGAAAATATGTTTACGTTCAACAGTTTAACCTAGACCATAAATTCCCTATATTTTTTCCAGGACGTTTCGCATTATGGACGATGATGGCAGTAAATCTCTGGACTTCCAGGAGTTCGAGAAGGGGCTGGAGAACTACGGCGTGTCTGTGGGGAAGGACAAAGCACAGCAGAGCTTTGCCGTGATGGACAAGGATGGAACTATCAACTTTGATGAGTTTCTTGAGAAATTAAGGGTAAGAACGTGTTTCGAGGATGCAGAAAATTTCTCAAAAACACCTTCATCATTCTAATTTCAGTGAAACCCGCTTGTTCTGTTTCTTTGCTTCAGCCGTCCATGTCGAGCGCACGGAAACAGGTGATCAATCAGGCTTTTCGGAAGTTTGATAAGACAGGAGACGGCGTTGTGACCATAGAAGATCTACAGGGTGTTTACAACAGCAAACACCACCCCAAATACAAGAGCGGAGAGTGGACAGAAGAACAAGCCTTCCGCTCTTTCCTGGAAAACTTCGACTCAGGGCCGTTTCTAGCCAATTTGACGCCCTAGGCGAAATCCCTATTCCCTTTTAAAAAAGTGTTACCTTGCCAAAGCACTGACAGAGCCCACTGATCTAATGGCGTTGTTGAGCGCTCCAAATGCAAACTTTGCATGCAACAATCAGGCAGCAATTGACAGCACTCTGATCTAGTGGCATACAGGCATCGTCAGATTGACAGTACTCTAGCCCAATAATGTTGGGGGATCCAGTGGGGGCGGCAGTCATATTTCAGGGTGACCGTGCCACTCTTTATCACAACCCTTCTAAAAGTGCCAGTACGTGCGCTCATTGGCGCCCCTTCAGCTGGTGGCGCCCTAGGCGACCGCCTAGCTCGCCTATGCCTAGAAACGGCCCTGCTTCGACTCTCCGTATGACAAAGATGGAAAGGTACCTCCAATTTTTGGGATGTGAAATGCATTTCCAGTCTAATAAAGGTCTGCAGTAGATATTACTGTAATCATCAATATTTTTTATTATTTCAGTCCTTATACACAATTCCGTAATAATACATAATTTTAGACATTGAACGAAAAAGGTGTAGGCTGAAGCCTCAGCTTATTTTACCCACTCTTTTTTTCATAGTAAGTGTCACTTTCACTAATAAACTTAATCTATACAAAAGACAGAAAAACCCAAACCATTTATACATAACTGAAAATTACACCTTTTATAAATTAATACAATTGTTTCATATATTTCATATACAAATTATTTTGTTATATATTTGTTTATCTTATTTTTTTTTATTTTATTTTTTGCAAAGTGAACTATATATTTTCATGTCCTTGTTACAATTATTCCTTAATTTCACCTTTTGACAGACAATCAATAGTATAACTATTGTACTATGATTGTGCAAGGAAATAATGTTTTTAAGATTTTGTTTTTTCCTCATAATATCAGTCAAGTTTTCTAGCAGCAAAATCAGATATAATGAAATTTTATGACCATTTTGACCCTCTTTCTATGACCTTTACAATCAAACAGGTTGTTTTGCTGCTTAACATTTAAGTCTTTAATGTAAATGAACTCTTTGTATGTGGAATGAGCGATGATGCTTCCATTACCTAATGCAGTAATGTCCAGTTAAAGGCACAATATGTCTTTTTTTTTTGCCACTAGAGGGCACGTATTCAAAACAAACAAAGAAACAAAGGTGTAGTTTGATGGCGCCGTGACTGAGTGTGGAATCATGGGAGTTAATGTATTAAAGATTTATTAACGTCGTAGTATGAAGCAGAGTGAGACGGAAAGCCGTCGAAGCGAAACGAGGCCGCTGAACGAGCGCGACACACGGCTCGAAAGAAGCGGAGGGTTTATTATGCCACAGTCGACCGCTTCCGCTGCTTCCGGTCGTGCATATGTGGGGTAAAGCAGCGCTGTTTTATCATACTAGATACATTTAGTTCTGTTATAATGCTACTTTGTGCGGTCGTCACCGGTCTATTAAAACGCACAACATATTAAAGCGTCTTTGATGTTGCCATGTTTTGTACAAAACCGGAAATTGAGGGGTTATGACGTCATTGTCAGGCGACACAATGACACTATAGACACGGTCTGTGTCACTAGTTAAAATTGCTTATTTCTCTGGATTTAAACGTTCTTCGAAACATTTTGGATAATGTACACAAGTCAGCAAAATATATAACACTGTTCTAGTGGTTTTTAGATATTTTAATTAAAAAATCTTACATATTGTGCCTTTAAGGCCTGTTCACACCGATTTTAAAAGTTTTAAAAGTCCTTCTAATTCTATGAGAATATGAAAGTTCACATCACAGCTATAACAATAAAAACAAATAGGAACGATATCGTTGGAATCACATTCAGAACGATTTTTGTCCAGCCGATGAACGATAAAAAAATTGACAGCCAATCAGAATTCATCCTGCTTTAATGAGCGCGAGCATTTAAAGCGGCAGATGACAAAACTGCAGTGTGCGCTATTAATAAACACGTTACCATGCATCAGTGTGGACATGAATATAGTTATCGTTCTTGGTGTCAGGCTCGTAGGCAAGTTAGGCGGTCGCCTAGACTAGAGCACCACCAGCATCTGGGGACGCCAAAAGGGATTTCTCCTATGGTTAAAAACGGCCCTGCTTGGTGTGAACGGGCCTTTAGTCCTTGCTTGCAACTACAGCAAAATAGGGGGAAAAACTTAATTGATGCCAGTCAGAATGTCGAAATGAGACGGGTTTGCACGTTTATAACGCACTAATCTATAATTTCTTCCCGTGCCAGGTGACGCTGGAGGAGTTTTTTTGGGGGTTTTTTGTGTCTTTTCCTTTTTTGTCGTCTTCTTAATTTGTTTATTTGCAGTCCAAGAGGAGAAAAAAAACAACAACTAAAAACAAATGAAATGATAAAAAACAAAAAAACTCCAGATTTACAATAAATGTTGGAGGGGAAAATGAACTACAGAAGTTTGGGTGAGAGAGACTCCGCTCCAGAGGTCCAGGGATCCGGTCCGAAGGGGCCGTGCCTGTCTGGGCTGTTCGCAGAGAAACCCCGGTGGGCGGCTGTGGGTCGGGCAGAGGGTCAGGATGCTATGTGCTCTCGGCGGCTGGGGTCTCGCTGTTCTCACAGTTACCTGCACGAAAACAAGTCAACGTTAACTCTGAAAATATGCAATAAAACATCAGGTCGATCAATGCAATCACAGCATGAAATGCATGATATATTGTTAACTTATCAGTTAGCAGTCCATATTAGGTATTTTTTAATTACTCAATATTTAGGATATTAATAATCGTCAAATTCACAGGTCTCATTTGATAACGTTACATAAAATCTAAATTACCTGGTTTTATTCAAGTCAAAAATATTGAACATCACTGAAACAACCTAAATACATTCATTTATACCAACAAAACTCATTTTTATAGGTTAAATCAGGTAGAAATAGCTCAAGGTAAAAATGGCTCCCACTTTTCAGTTAAGTCATGCAATGGCTCAAATGATCTTACGAGTAATATTTTTTTTTTGCAGAATTTATTAATCTTTGTTAATAAAAGTCCAATTGTTCATTAATTCAGTGCACGTTGATTTTTAAAATTGTATTAGAAAATGTTGAAAATTGCATTAAAGGTAGGGTAGGTGATTTCGGAGAGGCTAGCAACAGCAAGCAAGCTTTGAAAGCATAAGATCCCGCCCTCCCTGCATAATCACTCTGCAAAGCCACGCCTCCTCCTAAACACAATGTGCTACAATAACAACACCTTCCATTCTCGCCCTGATGACGTGTATCATGTCTGCGTGAACAGGATGCACGGAAGAGTGCAAATACATACGTTGACAGGCAGGCAGGACAGCCTATTGTAATCCTCGGACCGGATCTGTAATTTCTTCCCATGCCAGGTGACGCTGGAGGAGTTCCTGAACTATTACAGTGGAGTCAGTGCTTCTGTCGACAGCGACGAGTATTTCATCACCATGATGAAGAACGCATGGAAGCTGTAGTCATCATCATCATCTCACGTGCATGCACTCGTCTGACGCGCGCAGAAATCAGTTTCGACGCATCCAATTTGTCATTAGATATAACACTGAGATGGTGCAGATTGTGCAATATTTACTCATAGAAATTCCGTGTCTAATTAAAAGTGTTTGATTTCTACATCTTGCTTTAATGTTGCACACACTGCTTGTTCCCAGAAGACGAAATGAAAGCATGTGTATCTTGACCGGAACGCCAGTAAACGGCGTGACAGCTGTCAAAACCCGGGCTTGTAAGACCTCAGCTTCAAAAGAGCTTTATTGAGCTCTCTGACAAACACTCTTCAATCACTTGATAAATCGCCCCAGCTGTTTAAGCTGTAAACTGGTGCATCGATTAATTTGATGCAGTTGATGTGCTGTAGAGTCAGATGATCGCGAGCGCCCGTGTTTGCTGCGCCATCTGCTGAGCATTCACCGCACCACACCTACATCTCAGAAACACATTGCTGATATATTTCATTTTACTAAAGTGTTTTGCTTATTGATGCAGTTATTACAAACTAAACCAAAACTACACAGATTTTTGTCCAAACAAAATTGAAAGCAAAATAAACGCACTGCAATACAAAAGTTTTGGGGTCAGGGTTTTTTTGTTGTTGAAAGAAATTAATCATTTTATTCAAGTACTACATTTATAATATTTCACAGATTTCTCTTTCAAATAAATTCTGATCTTTTGAACTTTATATTCAGCAATGAATCATGAAAATAAAAATGATTCATGGTTTCTACAAAAATGTTAAGCAGCACAACCGTTTTCAACATTGATAATAATCAGAAATGTTTCTTGAGCAGCAAATCAGCATATTAGAATGATTTCTGAAGATCATGTGACACTGAAGACTGGAGTAATGATGCTGAAAATTCAGCTTTACATCACAGGAATAAATTACATTTTACAAAATATTAACAAAAACAGTTTTGAAATTGTAATATTTCACATTACTATTTTTACTGTATTTTTGATCAAATAAATGCAGCCTTGATAAGCAGAAATACATACGTTGACAGGCAGGCAGGACAGCCTATTGTAATCCTCGGACCGGATCTGTAATTTCTTCCCATGCCAGGTGACGCTGGAGGAGTTCCTGAACTATTACAGTGGAGTCAGTGCTTCTGTCGACAGCGACGAGTATTTCATCACCATGATGAAGAACGCATGGAAGCTGTAGTCATCATCATCATCTCACGTGCATGCACTCGTCTGACGCGCGCAGAAATCAGTTTCGACGCATCCAATTTGTCATTAGATATAACACTGAGATGGTGCAGATTGTGCAATATTTACTCATAGAAATTCCGTGTCTAATTAAAAGTGTTTGATTTCTACATCTTGCTTTAATGTTGCACACACTGCTTGTTCCCAGAAGACGAAATGAAAGCATGTGTATCTTGACCGGAACGCCAGTAAACGGCGTGACAGCTGTCAAAACCCGGGCTTGTAAGACCTCAGCTTCAAAAGAGCTTTATTGAGCTCTCTGACAAACACTCTTCAATCACTTGATAAATCGCCCCAGCTGTTTAAGCTGTAAACTGGTGCATCGATTAATTTGATGCAGTTGATGTGCTGTAGAGTCAGATGATCGCGAGCGCCCGTGTTTGCTGCGCCATCTGCTGAGCATTCACCGCACCACACCTACATCTCAGAAACACATTGCTGATATATTTCATTTTACTAAAGTGTTTTGCTTATTGATGCAGTTATTACAAACTAAACCAAAACTACACAGATTTTTGTCCAAACAAAATTGAAAGCAAAATAAACGCACTGCAATACAAAAGTTTTGGGGTCAGGGTTTTTTTGTTGTTGAAAGAAATTAATCATTTTATTCAAGTACTACATTTATAATATTTCACAGATTTCTCTTTCAAATAAATTCTGATCTTTTGAACTTTATATTCAGCAATGAATCATGAAAATAAAAATGATTCATGGTTTCTACAAAAATGTTAAGCAGCACAACCGTTTTCAACATTGATAATAATCAGAAATGTTTCTTGAGCAGCAAATCAGCATATTAGAATGATTTCTGAAGATCATGTGACACTGAAGACTGGAGTAATGATGCTGAAAATTCAGCTTTACATCACAGGAATAAATTACATTTTACAAAATATTAACAAAAACAGTTTTGAAATTGTAATATTTCACATTACTATTTTTACTGTATTTTTGATCAAATAAATGCAGCTTTGGTGAGCAGAAGAGATTCTTTAAACAAACAAAAAAAAGATCATAATGACCCCAAACTTTTGAATAGGATTGTTTGCATATATGGATTATTCCTTATGAGAAACTGAAGTAGAGGCCCACGTTTTGACATAAGACAAATTTTTATTTCAAATGTTTCAACTTTTTTTTTACTTTGATATTACTATTTATTTTGTAAAGGAGTTTGGAGACATGGTGTGCTAGTAAGTGATAATATACGCATAGAAATTTACAGAACATTCAAGGGTACAAGTTTTTTTTTTTTGTCCTTTTTTTCTGTCTAAATGCACTCAAACTTCCAACACACTGAGAAAATCTTCATTTCAGACAAATCGTCTACAAATGACATGAACATGGATAAAAAGTTACAGTAAATCAATATTTAAAAAAAAAAGGCCAACACAATACAAACCCTCAGAATATGGAAAATAAAAACAAATACCGAGATGCTGCATTAAATGTTGCATTTTACATCAGATCAACTAAAAAAAGAAAAAGAAAAATATTAAACATTATTTGCCCCTAAACGAAGCTACACAACTCAATTTGATGTTTCAAGAGACGCTGGGGTGAAGATATTTTTCTCGTTCACAGGGGGCGAGATCTAGAAACAGATTCACTACAGCACGAGTCCGTGTGCCCGTTAAGTCCTTTATTTGTTAACACCAATGAGAAATCTAACTACCATCTTAACAGACTAGTAAGAGTGTCAGCTTGTCCTAGAAAGTGAATATATCCAGGAGATGCTTGGTGAAGCTGGCAGAAATCAGCTGGGAAAAATGGTACAACTATACGGAACACAGCAGAGGTCAGGTGACCGTGGAGCTTCCAGCCAGCCGATTGGCCGATAAGCGTGATGATGTGGCGAGTTCACAAAGCCGAGAGCCAATGAGGAGAGAGAGCGATAGAGAGAATGAGTAAAAAACGGTCCCATGGTAGAAACTGCAGTCTTGATGAGCCACGTCTTAAACGAAGAGAGAAACACCCTCACGCTCATCAATATGATGAGCGACCAAGTCCGAAGCCATACATGGAAAAGTCTCTGTTTTTTGGGGGTTTTTTTTGTCTTTTCCTTTTTTGTCGTCTTCTTAATTTGTTTATTTGCAGTCCAAGAGGAGAAAAAAACAACAACTAAAAACAAATGAAATGATAAAAAACAAAACTCAAGATTTTAAACTCAGATAAAAAACAGATTTACAATCAATTTTGGAGGGGAAAATTAACTACAGAAGTTTGGGTGAGAGAGACTCCGCTCCAGAGGTCCAGGGATCCGGTCCGAAGGGGCCGTGCCTGTCTGGGCTGTTCGCAGAGAAACCCCGGTGGGCGGCTGTGGGTCGGGCAGAGGGTCAGGATGCTATGTGCTCTCGGCGGCTGGGGTCTCGCTGTTCTCACAGTTACCTGCACGAAAACAAGTCAACGTTAACTCTGAAAATATGCAATAAAACATCAGGTCGATCAATGCAATCACAGCATGAAATGCATGATATATTGTTAACTTATCAGTTAGCAGTCCATATTAGGTATTTTTTAATTACTCAATATTTAGGATATTAATAATCGTCAAATTCACAGGTCTCATTTGATAACGTTACATAAAATCTAAATTACCTGGTTTTATTCAAGTCAAAAATATTGAACATCACTGAAACAACCTAAATACATTCATTTATACCAACAAAACTCATTTTTATAGGTTAAATCAGGTAGAAATAGCTCAAGGTAAAAATGGCTCCCACTTTTCAGTTAAGCCATGCAATGATTTAAGATTTATTAATCTTTGTTAATAAAAGTCCAATTGTTCATTAATTCAGTGCACGCTGATTTTTAAAATTGTATTAGAAAATGTTGAAAACTGCATTAAAGGTAGGGTAGGTGATTTCGGAGAGGCTAGCAACAGCAAGCAAGCTTTGAAAGCATAAGATCCCGCCCTCCCTGCATAATCACTCTGCAAAGCCACGTCTCCTCCTAAACACAACGTGCTACAATAACAACACCTTCCATTCTAGCCCTGATGACGTGTATCATGCCTGCGTGAACAGGATGCACGGAAGAATGCAAATACATACGTTGACAGGCAGGCAGGACAGCCTATCGTAATCCTCGGACCGAACAATCTGATTGGATTAGACAAACATTTTATGATCCTACGCCTTCCACAGACGATATAAATGCATTTAGAGCACTTAACTTAGTGATTGCTATTGGGATGTGAAGAGACTTTGAACTTTGAATTGAATCACTGACCCTGCCTTTAAGATTAATAAATGGTACATATGCTGTATATTGTTCATTGTTAGTTCAAGTTATCTATTATATTTGACTAATGATGACAAATGAAACCGTATTGTAATGACAAAGCAGATTTCAGATTTTACAATGAATAGCTGTCAGTATTTCACAATGCATTACTGTAATATTGAAATGACTCAATTCACAGCTTAAAATACTACTGATTTTAATTTTTAGCAGGGCTATTTTATTATCATTGGGATGCTATTATAGTGAATTACTTTGAATTAGTTTCTGTTTCCATTGTAAGTTTTCATGCAGTACATGTGTTAGTCATGTGTATACATACTTTTAAAAAATATATATATTTCAGTTATTTCACCTTTATTTTATTTATATAGCACTTTATACAATACAGATGTATACAATACAGTGTCAAAGCAGCTTTACAGTGTCAAACAGGAAAATTTCAGTACATCAAGTTTAGTACATCAAGAAAACAAGGAATGTTGCCTTGGCATCTAGCTGAAACAGAAAATCATGATGTTAATGTTCAGAATATGTTGATATCTTCATGCCTTGTAGTTGCATTTAGCAGATCAGAGCTGGACGATAATATAGTTTACATCTTGCAGTGATATAAACAATCATGCAGCCAAGATTTGCTATGTAGAACTGATTTATGCGAGTAAACTGTATAGTGAATTTATACTAAATTAATATATACAAAATGTTTATATATTTAATATCAGCCATTTATTTGTTACTGTCCTTGACAGAAATATTTATGGCTTATCACTATTGGATCATCTCTAATTTAGTCCATCTAAAACAATTAACTAAGTGTCTGATGCTTCGTATGTTCAGTTCAAACCCATGTAAAGTGAAGTGTCCGTACCGCTGGCGGTGGAGTTCCCCGTGCCGGTGCTGTTGTTGTTGTTAGTGGGTTCGTCATCGTCGCTGTCGTCCTCGTTTGACTGTGGGATCTCTGGTTCGGCCGGGAGGGGCGCGCTCTCGGCCTCCTGCTCCACACGACTCCGCAGGGCTAGAATCCGGTGATGCAACGCTGCGGCCAGCTGACCCGCATCTTTAGAGCTCGCCTGAGGACACACAACTTACACCATGATCCAGGGTTCCCAAAACTAACCTACATGATTTTTCCAATCACTGATGAATGGGTAAGGACTGAGGGAGTCTGCTAAATGATTAAATGTAAATGTAGATTCAATATTTTAAAACTAAGAATAACCAGACAATTTATATTCTCTTATAAATTCTTTTACAAATGTCTATGAAATTTCACTGATTTATCACTGTTTAAGACCTGCAAATAATGTGTCTTTATTTATTAGACACGACAAGAAAATAACCCTAACCCCAAATAAATAAATACAAATAATTAAAATTGTACAAGATTAAAAAGATTTAAATACAAAAAAAATGAATAATTTAATTTAAATATATAATTATAATTAAAACATACATTTAAAATTATTAATTTACTAACTAAATTTAACTAAAATAAATATTTCTAATTAAACAAATTAATTTTATATACATGTTAAATATAATAAAAATACATTTTTAACACACACACACACACACATATATATACACACACATAT